>NC_051223.1:5528199-5598199 GCF_015220715.1 Pygocentrus nattereri | reverse complement strand
CCGTTCTGATGCTCGGTCTGCACTTCAGCAAGTTGTCTTGACCACCTCTACACGCCTAAATGCATGAGTTGCAGCTGTGAGATTGGCTGATTAGCTATTTGTGTTAACAAGCAACTGAAACAGGTGTACCTAATAAAGTGGCTGGTGAGTGTATGTGTGTACATATATACGCAACACATTCTACGTCAGTCTGAAGAACCATTACACCAGAACTTCATGCAAATATATCTTTGAGTGTTCATGATTCTACAGTTCTCTTTACTGAACAGCCTTTGAAGAACCAAATCGAATCTTTTTCAAAATGTCGAGTCAGTGGTTGAAATAGAAACAGTGGTGGTAATAAAAACCAGCAGTCCTGAAATCTACAATGCAAATACAGGCATTTTATTTACTATCCCACCAGTGAAGCTGTGCCTGTCTTCATAATGTTATGTTGATGATGGTGAATCAATAACCAGTTTGAAAATTGAGGTTTTCTCTGGGCAGCATTTTTCCGTAAAATCTCTCCTCCATGAATTGATTCAAACAAATCGATTAAAGTTTTTATCAGAAAACTACTGTAAAACAAGACATTAGTCTCAGACATTATTTTAAGCAGTGGATTCATGACCTTTTTCATGTTATAACTTTCTGGACGGGAGCTTTTAGAGGTGGACGTCTGGTTCTTATCACCAACGCTGTGAACTATACTGACTCTAGAATCAGTTTCTCTAGAATGGAGCGTTTCACACCAAACCAGTCTGAATGATTTTGTTGACATCTGAACCGTTTGATTATGTATTCATTTTGAAAAACTGGTGGAGGTCCCCTTTAAGAGGGTGCCTGTAGAAGTGCAAGAACCACCAGTGCAAGTTCACACAACATAGGGTTTAGGGGAAAATACAGCTCCCACCAGACCTTTAAATTACTGAGGTCAAGAATGAAAGATGTCAGTGAATATGACAATAACAGGAGGGCTGGATGTACTAAAAATAAAATTTAAAATCTCTCTGCATTACAGGTGCATCCTTTCGGCAGTAGACTGTGTTTATGATCAATAAACCACGCTGTGTCATTCTTTTAGTATGTTAAGCCACATTAAATGTTTCAAAATGCCCCCTAAAAGAGATCTTTTGCTGGAGGAGGGGAAAAAAACTACCCTGCCACCGGCGAGCTACTGAAGTGATGATCCTACCTGCAGCTAATCTCAGATTTCATACAAGACGCTCAGTGTGAGAGAGCAACAGCTGTCCGGGAGATCGCCGTGGCCTCGGAGAGACGAGACTCCGAGACTTCAGCTGGAGGGCTTTACAGAAGGCCGACAGGACTAGACCTACACGGTTCTGTGGAAATATTAATCCATTGTGCAAGGTAAGAAAAAAAAAGCTCTACTCTTGTCCTTTCCTTTTTGCTGATGCACCCAGTTTGAAATAAGATGGAAGGGATAGATTTTCAGCTTGATGTGCTTTTAATCATTTTCATGTATATTTTTAAGTTGTTTCTGATTTGCACTATGCATGCGAACGACTTGAAACCTTTTGAGTAGCTTGAAGGTGAAGTTGCTGGTGTTTTGCCTTATTCTCTATCCTAGTGTAGTTCTATTTATTAGCTCATGAGTTGCTTTCAGTTACAAGCCCTGCGATTTATCAGATGATATTGCTACCAGTACCAGCTTTACTCCTTCATTCGGTCTGAACCTGTTTTATTATGGACAACACTGGGGTTGATTTTAATGTTTCACAGGTTTCTCTGTTCACTAAATTGTTTAGGATTATGAAAGTGTACATGGCAACCAATAAGAATTGCATTTACAATGAATTACAGTATAATCCCTGTGTAGCTCATATGCAAACATGTACCCCCAAATTGGAATGGTGAAAGGCTGTTCCACTGACTTCACTCTGCTAGGTTGGGAAAGTACCACGGCTCCTTTTCATAAGCATCTTAGACAAATGCCACACTTAATTATTACCCCCGACTCTCCTCAAACACAGCAGACAGACTGTCTCAGAGCGTGTCCATTGTTGCAGTCGGGCCATTTCTCTGTCCTAGCTGCACTCCTGCTCTTTTTCCCATCGTCTAGGGGGGTTCGGGTTAAATATAGTTTGTGTCTTCATTTCAAGGCTTGTATGATGATGCTGGAAGTGCTCGGTTGCACCACATCGTTCCTCCGCTGTTAATCCACGTTGCCTGGATCCACGGTGTAGGATGATGGTCCTGGGGCGCCCGTGCAAAGATCGGGCTGCGCTTAACCCTCACCTCCCTCTTACTCAGACTCAGAGCCTCCTGTGTGGCAGGAAGAGCTTCTCGTCTGTAATCTGACCAATTTGTATTGCATACAGAGTGCTTATATGCACTGTAAATGATTGCATTTGGTTGTATGTGTGTGTGTGTATATATATATATATATATATATATATATATATATATATATATATATATAATCGCTGCTGTCAGAAGAAAACCTCGTATCTCAATCTTTTGTCATTTTTCAGTTTTAGACAGAATTTCAAATGACCTGTTGTTCTTTACATTGTGCATAAATTTCATGATGACTGGACCAAAAGAAACGGCCCAAAATGACTTGGAAAGAGGTCTGGTTCCATTGACTTCCATTAAAACCACAGTAGGTTTTTTCCTTCTCCTGTAAAGTTACCATTTTGGAGATATGAGGATTTCTCCCAACAACAGTGATATAAATATATATATATAGTACAGTGGATACAGAGAAAGCATTCTTTTTAAAGCAACCCTATTTTGTCTGTTCGGGTTGTTTGGTGGCATTTTAAAATAGCCCTGATATTTATGATAATTGTGCTAGGCCTGTGGTCAGACGTAGGGATTTGCTGGCCTTTTCTGCAGCTCTTCATCAAAGATAATTTGTGTCATAGTAGTGGCTTCATTAGATGTTCAAGTCTGGCAAGAGGTTGGCATCGATCCAGCCCATTAAACACATGTATAGCATCATGCAATAGCATGTTTGCATGCATGGCGACGGGCTTTGCAGTGTGCGCCCTCTTCTCTGGGTATGAGTGTGTGTTAGAGTGTTGAGCATCACATGTTCTTGGACGCAGAAGCTGTTGGTTTTGAATTTCTTTCACTGGGGACACCATGTGATCACTCCATGTGCCTCTATTTCTCTATGTCTGCCTAATGTGGGCAAAAGGTGAGATAAAACACAGAAATCGCCCAGCGACCGTGTAGCCAAAATCCTAATATCGAGATTGCCTGAAGGCTTTCCTTGTCCAAGCTGTAGTAACAGACCTATTTGACTGCTATGCTGTGGAGGTATGTAGTGCTCTGATTACGTTTCCATTTGATTATGCTCACATTACCTCCAGTATCATATTAAACATCAAGGCAACTTTGAGGACCTAATAAGCACGTATAATACACATGCACTGGGGCCTTGGCAACATGTGGAACCTAGATCGCTGTCCATAGTGGTTTTGAGGTTTTTACAGTATGGAAAACAGAAGCTTGCCTGTTGCTACATGATAGAAAGATCATCAAAAGAAAACTATCACTAATATTTACGATGATATTAACAAAGTCATTTAGCCCTCGCCATTTGCTTTACTAGCACAGCTCCTGAAGCTCTGTCTGACAACTAGTGATACATGATCTTATGTTAGGATGGGTGAAGTTTCCAACTTGTCAGTTATCCTGGATAGAAGTTCAGAAAGGAATTGTTATTCCAGTGTTGAGATCTAACACAAGTTGTATTTCACTGACAAGCCATGAATGTTGTAATTAGCTTTTACCATAACAAAATAATGATCCATTGATTGACATTTTGATCTTTCTAAATATTGTACAATATAACCACAGAAACCGGGATACTGTATTAAGCCAAGTATAAATAAGAAGGAGTGGTAAACACTGTGAGTAGTTTTGTAGTCATACATAATAGGCCCAGACCAATTTAAAAAGTTTGTTCTGTTTAAAAAGGTTAATTGCAATACTTTTCAGATTAAAATTCAGATAACTCACGATACCAGCTGATATCATTTTTTTCTGGAGATATAAAATTTACTCTAGTCTTATTTCTAATTATTTCAAAGGACTAACAAAAATTCAGATAACTGATGATACCAGCTGATATATATATATATATATATATATATATATATATATATATATATATATATATATATATGATATATGATCAGCTGGTATCATCAAGTGTATACATGTGTGTGTATATATATATATATATATATATTATATATATATATATATTATATACATATGTAAACACTTCTACACTGTAGGCTGGGGTTCAATCCCCGCCTGGGTAAACACCCTACACTATACCCACCTGTGTAAAATGATTGGTAAATGTAATATAAATATATCTCTTTTTTTCTGGAGATTTTTAATTTTACATTTAAACTTTACACTAGTCTTGGTTATGGAGGTTGAAGGACTAAAAAAAGTTCAGTTAATGGATGATACTGGCCAATATATATATATATATATATATATATATATATATATATATATATATATATATATATATTTTTTTTTTTTTTTCCTAGAGATTTTTACATTTTTAATTTACACTAGTTTTAGTTCTACTGATTTTCAAGTCCTAATAAAAATTCATTTAATTGATGGTTCTAACCAATATTTTATTTCAGGAGATTTAAAATTTCAAATTTTACATTTCCAGTAGTCTTAGTTGAAGACTTATAATAAAAACCAATAATACTTGCCTTTTTTCTTTGTAGATTTTAATTTTTTTTATTTACACTGGTTTTAGTTAGTACAGTGCTTTAGATATGATTGTCTGCACTCTGTTGTCACACTTGTACTAAAATAAATACTAGGATCTGGCCCAACATTTATTTCTGTGGGAATACAAATGCAGTAAAATTATTAAAATACACCTAAATGTTCTGCTCTTCTGGAGCTCAATAAATACATTATCCAATATCAGTTTCAAATATCTGCCAAACTGTTTACTGCTGATAAGTCTAACCAACAATCTGCTGATACCCATATGATTCCTTCATCATTGTGCATTCCCAGATATAAATAAACTGATAGTAACTCCAGTTATGCTCAAAAGTAGCCAACATTCTGTAACAACATTCTGATGAACAGGTTATCATCAGAATTTCCGCCAACACTGATAAACCCACAGGTTGTTGCTCCTATCAACTGATATAATAATCAGACTGTAATGCATTATGACTCTCACTGATAGAAAACAGATCTGATATTCAGTCTAATGCAGAAATTTGAACACCCTTGTTCAGAGTACTCATGATTTTGAGATAAAAGTAAGTTAACACATCCTCTACTTAAATATGGCCATTTCCACAGATTTTAGGGCACAGTTTCTATTTATTTTCTATTTATTTCTATTACTTAACATGAGCTGTACATATTGTAAAAAGTTGAAAACGTAAAATATAAAATCTGGCTTAACTTTTGTGCAGCCTATATTTCATGTTTTGGTGTTTTCCAATACATTAAATTCAGCAAATAAACAGTGTGTTAAAATGTGCGTTCTCTGTAGAGGATTATTATTATTAGTGGTTGGATAGTGTAGTGGTTAACACCTCTGCCGTCTACACTGTAGACTAGGGTTCAATCCCCCACCTGGGTAAGCACCCTACACTACACCAATAAGAGTCCTTGGGCAAGATTCCTAACACTACCTTCGCCTACTCATGTAAAAATGATCAAATTGTAAGTCGCTCTGGATAAGAGTGTCAGCCAAATGCCATAAATATATTATCTTATTTTTACTCAGAAAATCAACAAAACGTAATTTGAGTGGGCTGTTTTTCCAGCACTCTCATATGATGTTGTATTCCGGGACGAGTTGCATTAATATTTGTGTCGTCGTACTGTGTATTGCTGTCCTTGATATCTCCATAAGTTGGGCTGTGGCTTTGGCAGCTCCCTACAGCAGCGGTGTCCAAACTGTTTTTCTAAGAGGGCCAAATTAAACCATGTCAAACGGTCTGAGGGCTGAAATTTTTTTTTTTTGCAAATGATTCAGATATTTCACAGATATACAAAATATGAAAAATACCACCATGTAGAGCAGGTAATCAAACCAAGTGTCTTGCTGATGATCCATTCTGAGAATCTTTGGCGAAGGAAAATCTGCTGCCGAAGGAGCTATAGAGTGTTCACTTTCACGCTGGTCAGTGAATCAGAGCTTTCTGTGAGCTGTCATGTTTCCCATTACTTTGTGAAAGATTCGCAAGGCTTATTTTATTGTTGGACTGCTCATTCAGAGTCATTTTGGAATGCAGAAAAAAGGACTAGCAGTGCTACACTTAAAAATACTATTAAAAACTGTGAACATAATAATTTTTATTAAATATAAGTTATACTGTGTTTCATTAAATTCAGAAAAGCAGGGCTGATTTTGCTCTCTTTATAAAGAAACATGCAGTTGGTCAGTGCTCTACAAGTTCTGGTGATATCCACAATATGTCCAGAAAAGTTTATTATATTGACGTAATCTATGTATATATATATATATATATATATATATATGTGTGTGTGTGTGTGTGTGTGTATGTATATATATACACACACACACACACACACACACACATGATTGTGTGTATATATATATATATATATATATATATATATATATATATATATATATATATATTATACAGTTTTGTTCGGACTTAAAGGGTTAGTATTTACTGAACTACTGAATTTGCTCTGAGAAGAAGTCGGAGCTGTGAGACCCCAATCACAATATAATGTCCATGCTTTGTTTGGTGTCTGTCGATCTTGAATTCATTACAGTCTGTTCACATAAGAGGCACAGGCATTTGTTGTGTGTCTTGATGAAAAAGTGACCTGTTTACTCTTTTAAATCACCACTTTGTGCTTTATGGCTGTAGTCTCAAATAAATGTGGCTCAGTAAATGAAGTTGCAGGTCCAGTCAGTGGGGAAAAAGTGCTCCTAAACTTTAAACTTTAACTTCGTTACCTCGGTGCAGCACGTTACACTGTAATTTTACGCCACTCCTGCCACCACAAGGAGAAAGGAAGAACTGCAGAGTATTAGCTGGAGGGCTGCTTCTAACACACTCTAAAACAGGAGCCAGAGATTGTACCTGACACCCTCAGGCCACAGCAATGTAAGTCATTACTTCCGGCGATACCGTGAGTGGTAGCCTTTCCAGTAGCTCCGTGTTTGGTAAATTTCCTTCGGGATCAATAAAGAATCTATCTATCTATCTATCTATCTATCTATCTATCTATCTATCTATCTATCTATCTATCTATCTATCTATCTATCTATCTATCTATCTATCTATCTATCTATCTATCTATCGTGTGCGCTGCATTTAATTCAGTTTCAGAGTAACCCGCGTCAGTGCTTTGAATTGCTTAAATAGACGGGTAGATGATGAACCAGTACTGAGGCCATGCGTAGCATTCGATGCTGTCAGAGTATTTTGTAGTCATTAGTGTGTGGGTTTTCCTAAAGCCAGCCTTGTTGTACTTGATCATTTTGAGAATTTGACTGCTGTTGACTGTTCTGAGTAATTCTGTCTTACCTATTTGTAATGGTCACAGGTTTAAGGCTGTTTTTCAATCTTTAATACCCCTTGAAACCTCAGGCTTATTATATACTAAGGTTTATTATTTAGTAACAACAAGGACTTGAAACTGCAAACTTTTTCTTTTACGCAAACTTTTTTTAGCGTTATACATGTATGTAATAGAACTTTAAGCCCACCGGTGGGCCCTAGGCCATTTAAGGGATTGATTCAAAATGTCGATCGCAGTCTGATATTGAATTTTACTAATGCCTACTAACACCCATTATCAACCAGTTGGGAAGTAGGATAAATAATGACCTTTCTCTGAATTTGTGTATGATTGTCTATGTGTGTCATCATACGTTTCATTTCAGGGACCCCCACGCCCCCCACAGGATTTTGATTATTAGGGAGATAAATTAGGGGGTCCCCCCAGGACTGCGTTTCGCACCTTGCCTTCGTCGAGGTTCCAAGTAAACTGAGCCGATACCAAAAGGTGATAACTGCAGACTACTGATTGGTCAGAGAGGATTGTGACTGTTACCCTACACACACTAGTTACCAGGTTAGCGTACCCTCTTGGTTTGCCTTTGAGCAACCAGAATTGACTCTTCGTCTGAACTCTGATGTGACATTTCCCAAACTCTCGGTCTTTTGTCTTGCTGCCTCTTCTGACCGATATTCATCTCCTGTACATCACAGCACTTTCAGGTAGTATCGTCCTGACGATGAAGTGGCTGATACCTAAAGCGAGTCGAGTCAAGCTGAGCTGATACCTAAAGCGAGTCGAGTCAAGCTGAGCTGTACCATGTGGTGGGAAAGTAATGATATATCACCCAACATTAAAGGATCTTGGAATCCCGTCTGTACTCCATCACAATTTTAAATGCAGCTAAAAGTGACTGCGTTAAGTTCAAAAGTGTGGAAACTGACCTTGCCCTAAAACCCCTAAACTGAGCAACACAGGGTCTGGGTAGCTGCATCAAAGCTCACATTTGAGTCTCTGTTACCCCATCAGCAGTGGAGTGTTACATGTCAGAGTAGAATGCTGACCTTTATTGACCCGTAGATCAACACATAGGGCGTGTTCGGGAAGACAGATAGTGTCAGCTCTATGTCTCCATTCACCGCCTTCCGCTGTTGCATTGTCAGGGCAGTTGTCTGCTCTTCTGAAACAGGAGCGTCCTAAATAGTACATTTCAATTAGACCTCATTCTAGTGATGGGCGCTGTTGTGCTTGAAAGTGTAGGTCTGGTAGTTTGACAGCAACAACATAATAGTTTCTGTCAACTATTTTTGTGGTACGAACCAATGCAGCTATAAATACTAGCGTGTCATCAGACGGTGGCACTGACTTCATCTTTCCTGTGAATGAGACGGCAGCTTCTCCAGCGTTCTCTTCTTCTCAGAAGTTCTGAGGTTTTCACAAACAGAATTGGTCAATCTATGACAGGCTTATTTTTGGGCAAATATTTGTGATGATGACCTTCTAACCCTTTCCACCATTAGATTAGGAAGGTCCCTTAGAAATCATGCCTGTTCTCATTTGTTGAGACCCTGATTTGATGGATAGACTGACATAATGCAAGCAGGAAATATCTCTGATTAGCCCCAGTAGGTATTAACCCATTTTCAGGGGGTGTATTTTGAGGCGTGCCATGAGAATGGGGCCCCTGACCCGGCAGAGGCTCTTAAAATTCAAGAAGGGGGAGGTGTTCCTGTCCGGTCCTGTCCTATCTTGTGAAGTGAACCTGGATGCCTTCTTAACGGGCCCACCCAGAATGGCATGGTGAAGTCTAATAGTGGTGGGAAAATGGCAGAGAGTATCCTTCATACTTGGCACACGCTTCTGAAACGGTGACAGGAGCCGGATTGAGGGGCGGGCGGGCGGGGTTGTGAGTTGGCAGTGTATGTGGAGGATAGAACGGGAGTCGAGCCGGAGCTTTTATTTATTGTTACTTAGTGGTGGAGGCAGGAGGTTCAGATGGTAGGTTGATGGCCTTGCCCAAACCTTTGTGTGAGGCATAGTGGCCTGTTGGGCATGTGTGGTGTATTGGCGAGTGGTGTTGGCATGCTGACCTGTTTATCGGTGCGATGTGAAGCAGAGAGGGAAGGCTGAGGAAGGCTGGAATGAGCGGAGTCATCGCACTTCTGTAACTCAATGCCCAACCATGATGGCCCACAGCAGCTGGGCAGCTACCATATCTGTCTGTAGGTGTGTATGTGTGGCGGGTGTGTGCGGTGGGGTTTGTGTGTATAAGAGAGCGTGTGGCCACACTTCACTCTCCCGGCTCCACTTGCCCTCTGCACCGTGCTGCGGCCCCCCAAAGAAACACTGAATCCTTCAGGGTGTGTGGATGTGTATGTGTGCTTTAGGACCCCAGATCCCAGGTCATGTACATGAATGCTTGCAACTGCCACTGACTGAATGTAACTGACTGTCTCAGCAAAAGCTAGGAATGCACTGATCCGATACATTGGTGTTGATAGTTATGTATGTTATATTAGTAATAATAATAATAATAATAGTAATAATAAAAAATAATAATCTTTATTTATATAGCACTTCTTAGTACTTTGCTTGAAATAGTAGCTGACAAGAAAAAAAAAATAATATCATGATAACTCAAGAAGTTTTCACAATACAAGTACAATATGACACATTATTTGATTTTTTTCAGGAGAAAATGAGCCACATTACATCTATGCACATGAAAGCCTAAAGAAATATGTTTTTAATCTGGATTTAAGCAAACCATCAAGCCTATCAAGCTTTCATTCCTAATATTCTCTGGGGTTATATATATGAATCCGTTAGACACGGACCCTTAGCCAGCCTCGTCTGAGTGAAGTGCTCTGGGTAAATGTGACCAACGCAATATTGAGGCTGCTACTTGAACGCAGTCATAAGAGTGTCACTCCAAATTGTGCCGCCCAACATGAAATAAGATGAAAATGAAAATGAAATGTTCCCCGGAAAAACGCTGTAAATTGTTAAAAAAATGGAAAAAGTGGCATGGCACGTCAGAATAAAAGTCCTGTGCGGCAGCTTCAAATGACAATTTCAGACTTTTACATTTTTGTCCACTTAATGTCGACAAAAAATGGCTGATTTTGAGACAATAAGGCAGTAGTTAAAATGTGTACAGTGACAGGACGTAATGTGTCCAGTGTGCCTCATTTTAAAATTCTTAATTACAAACATTTCTTAAAATAGATATTTGATGTTTTCTATTGAACTTATCAGCTGTAACATCACATTATATGAGGTATACCAATCTTAAATTGAAGAAGAAAAAAATATCAGATCAATACTCGGCTGATGTCCTGAGTTATCCGAGGTATCGGAATTGGTATGGATCAGTGAATCAGAAACAGGAATGCCGTATTGCATTCCTTTTTATTTTATACATGCAGATATTTGAGCTATGCTAAGGTGTGTTTTCGATGTCAAATGATGCTTTTAAATGGACTCTTTGACTCTTTAACATATGAGGATGAGAGTTAGGTTTTGGGCTGTGGATAAGGTTAGGGTCAGGATTAGGGCCAGGGTGAGGGTTAGGTTTTGGGCTGTGGATAAGGTTAGGGTCAGGATTAGGGCCAGGGTGAGGGTTAGGTTTTGGGCTGAGGATAAGGTTAGGGTCAGGATTAGGGCCAGGGTGAGGGTTAGGTTTTGGGCTGTGGATAAGGTTAGGGTCAGGATTAGGGCCAGGGTGAGGGTTAGGTTTTGGGCTGTGGATAAGGTTAGGGTCAGGATTAGGGCCAGGGTGACGGTTAGGTTTTGGGCTGTGGATAAGGTTAGGGTCAGGATTAGGGCCAGGGTGAGGGTTAGGTTTTGGGTAAGGTTGGTAAGGCTAGGTTTTGCATAATGGAAGTAACATATTAACAATACATCTACCTAAATGAAGTAATGCACTGATAATCTGTTCAGCGTTTATTGGTCATCTACAAAGGGCCGCTCCCAATAAAGTGTTACCGTGTTTTCCTTTGCATATGTTGTTCCATCAGACTGTATATGTAGGCTTACCAGATGAGATGCAGCCTTCCAAAGAAATGCATAACAGCATGCTGTCTAGTAGCTTCGTTCAAGGCATTTAAAGTGCAAGATATCTTTCTCCCACAAATAGTCCCTTAACAGCTCGGCCTAGCGCAGGGTTGGAATGGCTGGAAAAGGAAAAGCAAAGGATTTAGATACAGTGTGCAAAAGGAATGATCCTGCTTGAGAACGCTTGGTCAACAAACCTCCTCCTGTAGACCTAATTTCCTCCACAGTTTGGTTCCAAGCTGCATCTAGCTTACTTGCCCCCTTACCTAACGCTGATCCAGCCAACCAAGCAGTTCAGAAGAAGTTAGCTGGAGTAGAAAGTTGTTGGAAATAGGCTCTGCAGGAAGTTATATCTCCAGAACCAGGGATGGTGACCACTGGTTTGAGTAGTTAGCATCAGCTACATTCGTGCTGGTTAACACAAAGCCCTTCAGCGCATTGGTAGCCTGCCACGTAAGCTCAGCTTCTCTAGTTTTGAGGGGCCTAGTAGGTTGCTGGTGGATAGAGAACCCGTAGAGGGGGACATGTGTATGTGAGCTATGTGAGTTGGCCTGGATGGCTGTGTCTGTTAAGCTAATAAGTAATCTGATGTACAGGAGTAATGTCAGAATCTCATTCGTGCTGTGGGAAAGTGTTCTGCTTTAGCGCCTAAGCCTGCCTTTGGCCCACCTTCGCAATTCATCAATGTCTTGACACTTTTATATTGGTCTCAGTGCTCAGGAGTGAAGGGTATTGATTGTCGTGTGTGTCTTAGAAGAAGATCAAGCAAGACGAGCCTAGATTTTTATGACTTTATACGTCCTTACCACCTAATGAGCTACTCAGTAGGGTTAGGGTGTATAATTTGAATGAGGCCCAATGAGTCCATAGACTTGATTTGACTCTTCAAAATAAACAAAGATAACCTATAAAATGAGTCATCAATCTATCAAATATGATATCAAATCTATTAATCTATCAAATATGTCAAATGTTTAGAGTGTAAATATTTCATTGATCCAAAATATTTCATCATACTGAGCTTAAAGAAACGTTCTTCCTTTTGTGAACTGAACATTTCCTTTGCCGTGAGTCTCGTGAGTGCACTTTAAACCAGTGAGGGCACCACATGAATAGCAAGTCAGAACTGCTCCACATTTCCTTGATGTACAGCACTGTGTGAAAGTTTTAGGCATCGGCGCAAGTTTTTAAACAATTGATCTCAGCAGTGAGTTGATCAAAATAATCATTGGAATAAAGTCGTATTCATAATTCAAATAAACATAAAAACAATAAAAAGTAACTAGAATTTCTTCGGTCCATATTTTTCCTTGACACCTTCACAGCCGCCACAGAGACTCGTTAATATCATCAATGACATCATGAGCTCAATTTACTGAGCACTGATTGGTCAAACCAGGAGCTGCTTTTTAACTACATATAATACTGGGCTTCCTCGAGGAGAGGCTTGGAGATGGGTAAACAAACACACTAACATCCACTAAATCACTGTTTATATATATATATTGCTGTTGTCTGAAGAAAACCTTGTATCTCCAAAATGGTAACTTTACAGGAGCAGGAAAAAACACACTTTACTTTTAATGTAGGTCAATGGAATAAGACTTTTTTTCCAGGTCATTTTGGGCTGTTTCTTTTGGTCCATTCATCATGAAATTTACACACAACATGAAGGGCATTTTCAAATGATGTCAAAAACTGAAAAACCACAAAAATGGAGATACGAGGTTTTCTTCTGACAACAGTGATATATATAAAATCATTATGAATTCATATTCTATGAATTTAGTTAATTCAAATATTAACGCTTTTCTCAGCAAATAAACACAAACTACACAAATAAATAGATTTTTGAAAATGTGTCTTGTATGCCTAAGACTTTCGCACAGTGCTGTACATATAACAGACAAACGCCTGAATCGGTTAGATTAATATGAGTAATATAAGTAATTAATATAAGTACAATGAAGAGCAAACATCTGAGACCACTAGTCTCATTATTTTTGCATTATTTCCAAATTTAGAACAGGGTACTGGTGTTTCAGTACAAATTCCATACTCATAAAAAAGCTTGACAATATGAGTGAAAAGTAGAACTAGTCCCATGAATTTTGGAATCTTTCGATTGCACATGTCCTTCTTTTGCTTTAGTGACAGGGCCTTTCACTGGCCTAGCCTGCACTTTATAGCTGTTCATATTCATATTGCTTCAACCTAAAACAGCATAAGTGCTGTGCTCACTGTGGGCCTAGACTGAATGAAATGAAGCAGTACATTTTTTTGAACATCATCCTAATTTAAAAATCATATTTTTGGTCAGGGCTGTTGATATTACAGTGCTAATATTGCTACTGTGTTATACACTTTCTGTTATTGTAAACATATTATTATAATTGTTATTTAAATGTATTATGGCTTTGGTAATAAGTTGTAGGCCTATTCTAATATACTGAGAACACCAAAGTAGCTGTTGCCTGTGCTGGGCCAGTCTGACATTTGGATGTCTAGGTTATGTTTTGTGTAACAGAGCTGAGTAATCTTTCTCCTTTCATCATGTTGCAGGCCAGGGGTCTCCAACTGCCCCCTATCAAATAAATGAAATGCATTTCAGCAAATCAGCTGTTATGTACAAATTCCTATTTTCTTTCCAAAAATGTTGGCCTGTGGGGATATTTGAGTTGACCTGCCAGAAAGCTACCCTATGCCCACCTCCTACCATAACAAAAATATTTAAATTTATATTTTAAATATATTTAACGGTGGGGGCGGCACGGTGGCGTGGTGGGCAGCGCTGTCGCCTCACAGCAAAGAGGGCCTGGGTTCGATTCCCCGACCGGGTGACCGGGGTCTTCTCTGTGTGGAGTTTGCATGTTCTCCCCGTGTCTGCATGGGTTTCCTTCAGGTTCTCCGGTTTCCTCCCACAGTCCAAAGACATGCAGTCAGGCCGACTGGACATGCTAAATTACCCCTAGGTGTGAGTGACTGTCTGTGTCTGTCTGTCTGCCCTGCGATGGACTGGCGACCTGTCCAGGGTGTATCCTGCCTTCCGCCCGATGACTGCTGGGATAGGCTCCAGCATCCCCCCGCGACCCTGACGGAGAAGCGGATTAGAAAATGGATGGATGGATGGATGGATGGATGGATGGATGGATGGATGGATGGATGGATGGATGGATGGATATTTAACGGTGCAGTGTGTATGACTTAGTGGCATCTAGTGGTGAGGTTGCAGATTGCAACCAACTGAATGCTCCTCCCTCACCACTTCCTTTCCAACTGTGTAATAAAACCTATGGTGGCTGTCAGGTTTTCTGCCACCGCCTTTCGATTTCATTTTGTTTCTTCATGTTTTCACTTCTTAGACAGAGGGGATGCACCCTCCTTTGCGATTTCTTGATAGCAAATCTCATCCTCTGTTGGTGACAATTTGGCTTCTCAAACTTCTCACAACACAACCGGTGCTACAGCGCCACCAAATTTGAGCTACTACAGCGTAAAAGCGCGAAAGGCGCTCTCCAGAGCCAGGGTTTGCTTTGTCTGTTCTGGGCTGCTGTAGAAATATGGTGGTGCGACATGGAGGCCTGTGTTGGAAGACGAACCGCTCCATATGTCAACACGAAGGGCTCATTCTCAGCTAGAAAACACAAGGATTCGTAGTTACAGGTGATCGAACCTTAATGAAAACATGGTTTTCCTTCTACATCTTACACACTGCACCTTTAAGCATTTCAGTAACAAAATATGATGGAATCTTATAAAATAAATTCTCAGTTCAAAATGTATCTTTTTTAGTCACCACCCTCCACAGACATTGCACAAAAAAGTTTGGGCACTGAGGTGACGCCATTTTTAGGCTGAAATAGACGTCACGTACTTATTATAATTATTGCCTGATAAGAACTTATAATCAGACCCACTGATTACGCCTCTGAATCTTTTCCGCAGGGATTGCAGTTAGCTTTTTGCTAATGGTCGGCTAAAAATAAGACTACACGCTATGCTACGGTGTGGTTGTGTTCTGACTGTATTGATACATGTTGTGGTTGCGATATGCCTTGTAACGTATAACAAGGGATGCATGATAAAATCAGAATCTTATTGATATCACCAGATAACTGCTTTAAAAAATATTGGACGGATATTTAGATTTGACCAATTTTGGGGACATATTTACTGTACACCGGACGAGCAGAGTGGACAAAGCTGGACTAGTGCACTAAGGTGTCTATATTTTCCTTTCATTTGAATCCATTTGTAGCATCAACATCAGCAGATGAGTACACGAAAAGAATTGGATATCAGCACCCAAACATTCTCACCTCCATACATCCCTACACTGAAAAATAAAGATATGAAACTGTCACTGGGGCAGTACCCCTCTGGTCACTGGGGTGGGATTACATTAGTCAGGGAACATAATTGTCCCATAATCCGTTGAAATGATATTTTCTAAGTTGAACTGATTCCACACCCCCCTCACCTCGCCTCCAGACTTTGATTTTATTGTCCTGTTTTTAAAAATTAGGTTAGGAAAAGGTACAAATACGAACTTTGCCTCTGGGACAAACTTACTTAAGGGTCACTGCTGGACCTTAAAACTGTTGTTGTACCTTTGAGGGAAGATTTATGTAGTTTGTACCTTGATGAACAGAAATTGCACCCGCCCAGAAGCTTTATTTCTAACAGTGTAGCTGTGACGTTGTTAAAGTTTGGCCTGTATTATCTGGACCAGAATTAGTCACATATGCTAGATCTAAAATGTTATTAGGTGAGTGAGTAATTTGAGGCTTATTTGCATATTGCACCATCGGTATTGCAGTAATGCTCAACAGTGTATCATACCAACCCAAAAAAGACTTGTAATGAATGTAATGTAGCTTAAAATGATTTCTTAATCATGTTAAACTATATTACTATATTACGATTTTACAGGCAATTCTAATTATATAAAATGATTGTAATTAAGTTTATTATTATTATTATTATTATTATTATTATTATTATTATTATTATTATCATTATTATTGTTCTCTTCACTTATATTTTATATAGTTTAGTAACTTTCTGGAGATAATATATAATTTTTTTTATAGTGCAGCACTATTAAAAATACACAAAGCCCAGTAGGTTTTTGTGAAACGTATTAAGCTACTAATACAAGTATAACTAGATAGGATACGTGTGGATCTGAACACAGCAGTGCATCTCTTGAGAGAGGTTTTATGTTAGAGTCACCAAGAGTTTTAGACTGACTGCAGACAGAAAGGGAACATACTATTTACTGTAATTTGATGAATTTTGAACTTTTCTTTTAAAATAGTCTAAAGCACTGAGTTAATGACACACACTGCAGTGGATTGTCCAGTACTGGATACCATGAATAAAAAGAACACTGTTATTTTATGGGTATTATATTCTACCCATGCTGTGTGAAAGTCTACCCTGGCCTGGATGTTTTACAAAAGATCCCTTTTTACCCCTCCAGTCCACACTTGGTGACTTTAGGCTCATGTGTGGCTGCTCCAGAATCTCCTAGTGTTGAAATTTCACAAAACTCGTTCTCAAAATCATCATTTTGTTTCAGCCCACGCTGGCATGTCTCACATTCATCAAAACACAAGCTGCAGGCGAAGCCACAAAAGTCCATAGGAATTCAGTCAAACCGCAACTCCCACTTTCTAAGGCATTCCAAACTATATTTAAAGTATTCCTTCACTAAAGTGTGGCGATCGTCCTGGTGTAGTAGTCGGCTCCTGTGCTATACTAATGGCACGTGGAGCGCTGTTCTCGGATACGGCGGTAAAAATTTATAATCGATTATAATTTATAATCAGATCTACTCTTCGTGTGGTCAGGTTCTAAACCTGCTGCGAACCAGTTTCATTGTAAAAGATGATGTTGATGTCTGGCTAGAATTCACGATGGCACTTTCCATGAATAGAGTTCATTTTATGCCTCAAAACTTTTTGGAAAAGTTTTTTTTTTCTTAGGTGCTTTTTGACAAAATATTAAATTAAATTTGGGGCAGTCGTGGGCTGGAGGTTAGAGATCCAGCCTCATAACCGGAAGGTTGCCGGTTCTATCCCCAGAGCCGACAGCACATGACTGAGGTGTCCTTGAGCAAGACGCCTAACCCCCAACTGCTCCCCGGGCGCTGCGGATTGGGCTGCCCACTGCTCCGGGCAAGTGTGCTCACTGCCCCCTAGTGTGTGTGTGCTCACTAGTGTGTATGTGGTGTTTCACTTCATGGATGGGTTAAATGCGGAGTTGAAATTTCCCCCATTGTGGGACTAATAAGGGTCACTTAATCTTAATCTTAATCAAAGTAAGCGACTCAAATGTTATTGTCCCACCTCAGGCTGTCAAATCAGAGACTATGAGCGGTGTTCACCATAAATGTCTAAATAACAGGGTTGACATGAGTCACAGGGCTAAACACAGAGATCATATTCCCTGTTAAGCTGATATCCATGCAGTAAAAAAACTAAGTATACAGCGTAGAGCAGAAGGAGGGGTTTAAAATATGTTTTAATCAAAGTGGTTTTGTTCAAATGTTTATTTCAAGCCATGTTCATTTAATTTCTTTAAGAAACACGGGTAGCAAATTTGGCCTAAAATAAACTGCATTGTGGTTACCTTGATGGAGTGCAACAGCGACTCATGGAGTGAGAATACTTGCTTGTCTGATGGTCATTAAACAACAAAATGATGTAAATTCCTGGACGTCATAATCAATGGAATCATCATAATGAATGGAATGCTCCTGTTTTGGGAGGTGGTCGGGGTGTTTTGACTGGTTTGGGTAACAGGCTTGCCTAAAATATGGGACAGATTAAATGACTTTTTTGTTGTTGTTAAATGAAATGAATTAATAGGACAAAAGCGTTCTTTTAACATTGAAATGGCTTGTAAATGACCCAAGTAACATTGGGCCACTATCTTCCCAAGTTTTTTTCTTCAGATTCATGACATGTTCTTGACCTACTGAATTGCTCTTACCTAAGAACAAATCCAAAATAAGAAAACGCTGGTGAAGGTCAGAATCCTTGCGGAAGCTGTGTGAGCTTTAAGAAGACATTTCTTCTTTAAGGTTGGTGGAAGAGGCCTGATGTATTTATGGATTTTTTTCAAAGAAGACTTGAATATTTTTCATAGAGAAGGTCAACGCCAGTGCGGTGGGACAGCCCAAGATCATCATATAAAACTGCAACACAGACCTTTTAAGTGGTTTTGTCAGTATTTAAATGCTAATTTCATCAATAATTTTGCATTAAGTTAAAGTACAGATCCCATTTTTTTAAAGAAATAAAAAAAAATGTCACTTTAATGCTTTTAGAAAGGTAATAGGATATGAAGTGAACTTCCTATGAAAAGTCTAAATCAAGCACCTGTAATTTACTCATTTTGTAGCATTTTCTGTATATTAACCCTCACTGTGCTATCTAAAGAACTTAAATTCATTCAAGGCTTGGTTGTTTTTGGGGGCTTATAAAAAGATGACTGAATGCTAAACACAACAGTAAATGGAGAAATAGAGGGACGAATAGCAGTGTGACAAATACTTGAGCATTTGAATATTTCTGGCCAGCCCTAGAGACTCTCAGAAATAGGGGTGCCTTAAAGAGTCTAAATTTGCTCATTAAATTAATTAATACTTTTTTGATCCCACAACCAGGGAAATTCCACCTCTGCATTTAACCCATCCATGAAGTGAAACACCACATACACACTAGTGAACACACACACTAGGGGGCAGTGAGCACACTTGCTTGCGGAGCGGTGGGCAGCCCTATCCACGGCGCCCGGGGAGCAGTTGGGGGTTAGGTGTCTTGCTCAAGGACACCTCAGTCATGGACTGTCGGCACTGGGGATCGAACCGGCAACCTTCCGGTCACAGGGCCAGTTCCCTAACCTCCAGCCCACGACTGCCCCAATCAGAGGGGGTCTTGGGATACATTTGGATGTATAATGTGTCTCCCTTTGTGCTCTACTTAAAGTAAAAATGTTTCTGTGTAACATTTGCTTTGTTCCCCATATGTATTGATTGCTTGGCAGGTCAAGAAACACTTGCTTGTTTCTGAAATATCACTAGACACTGCATGTCTGTTTACTTTCCCCTTAATCTCATGTTGTCATGTTTATGGCCTGCTGGCAAATCAACCTTCGTTCTGCTCTCTCTGCAGCTCAGGATAGAGATTCCCCGGTGAGGTGGTCTCTCTTCGCGATGCGAAGATGGCAAGCCTGGTCCCTCCCACAGGCAGAGAAGCGTTCCGCCGCTTCACCCCGGAGTCACTGGCGGAGATCGAGAGGCTCATCCAGGAGAGGAAAAGCGAGAAGCAAGTAGAGGGAGCAGAGCCAGAGCCAAAGGCACCTAGCGGTGACCTGGAGGCAGGGAAGAATCTGCCTATGATCTATGGAGATGCACCAGAGGACCTGCTCAACACACCCCTAGAGGACATAGACCCCTTCTACAAAACACAGAAAGTCAGTCTTGATGTTCACCGGTCTACTTTTATTTACTTTAATGTGTTTAATGTCATTTTACAGATGTTTATTGTAATTAGCAAAGGAAACACAATCTACAGGTTCAACGCAGAACCAGCCTGCTTCCATCTCAGCCCGTTTAACCCCATCAGAAGAGGAGCCCTTAAAATTCTTATACAATCTCACAGCAGATGGGCTACTTGTCAGAACCTATCCAGTGTTGAATTGGTTAGAGAGGAGCTGATTAATTGTGTAGCAGATGGGCTAGTGGTCAGAAACTAACCAGTGTTGAATTGGCTAGAGGGGAGCTGATTAACTGTGTAGCAGATGGGCTAGTGGTCAGAAACTAACCAGTGTTGAATTGGCTAGAGGGGAGCTGATTAATTGTGTAGCAGATGGGCTAGTGGTCAGAAACTAACCAGTGTTGAATTGGCTAGAGGGGAGCTGATTAACTGTGTAGCAGATGGGCTAGTGGTCAGAAACTAACCAGTGTTGAATTGGTTAGAGGGGAGCTGATTAACTGTGTAGCAGATGGGCTAGTGGTCAGAAACTAACCAGTGTTGAATTGGCTAGAGGGGAGCTGATTAACTGTGTAGCACATGGGCTAGTGGTCAGAAACTAACCAGTGTTGAATTGGCTAGAGGGGAGCTGATTGACGGTGTAGCAGATGGACTAGTGGTCAGAAACTAACCAGTGTTGAATTGGCTAGAGGGGAGCTGATTAACTGTGTAGCAGATGGGCTAGTGGTCAGAAACTAACCAGTGTTGAATTGGTTAGAGGGGAGCTGATTAACTGTGTAGCACATGGGCTAGTGGTCAGAAACTAACCAGTGTTGAATTGGCTAGAGGGGAGCTGATTAACTGTGTAGCAGATGGGCTAGTGGTCAGAAACTAACCAGTGTTGAATTGGCTAGAGGGGAGCTGATTGACGGTGTAGCAGATGGACTAGTGGTCAGAAACTAACCAGTGTTGAATTGGCTAGAGGGGAGCTGATTGACTGTGTAGCAGATGGACTAGTGGTCAGAAACTAACCAGTGTTGAATTGCTTAGAGGGGAGCTGATTGACTGTGTAGCAGATGGGCTAGTGGTCAGAAACTAACCAGTGTTGAATTGCTTAGAGGGGAGCTGATTAACTATGTACAGTGGTTCTTGAAAGTTTGTGAACCTTTTAAAATTTTCTATATTTCTGCATAAACATGACCTAAAACATCATCAGATTTTCTAAAAGTAGATAAAGAGAACCCAGTTAAACAAATGACACAGAAATATTATACTTGGTCATTTGTTCATTGAGGAAAATGATCCAATATTACATGTGGCAAAACTGGCAAAGGTATGTGAACCTGTAGGATTAGCAGTTAATTTGAAGGTGAAATTAGAGTGAGGTGTTTTCAATCAATGGGATGACTATCAGGTGCGAGTGGGCACCCTGTTTTATTTAAAGAACAGGGATCTATAAAGGCTGCACTTCACAACACGTTTCTGGAAGTGTATCATGGCCCGAACAAAGGAGATTACTGAGGACATCAGAAGAAGAGTTATTGACGCTCATCAGGTTGGAAAAGGTTACAAAACCATCTCTAAAGAGTTTGGACTCCACCAATCCACAGTCAGATAGATTGTGTACACATGGAGGAAATTCAAGACCATTGTTTCCCTCCCCAGGAGTGGTCAACCAACAAAGATCACTCCAAGAGCAAGGCGTGTAATAGTCGGTGAGGTCACAAAGGACTCCAGGGCAACTTCTAAGCAACTGAAGGCCTCTCTCACATTGGCTCATGTTAATGTTAATAAGTCCATCAGAAGAACACCGAACAACAATGGTGTGCATGGCAGGGTTGCAAGGAGAAAGCCACTGCTCTCCAAAAAGAACATTGCTGCTCATCAGCAGTTTACTAAAGATCACGTGAACAAGCCAGAAGGCTATTAAAAGAATGTTTTGTGGACAGATGAGACCAAAACAGACCTTTTCATGAAAAGCATTATATTTGGAGAAACACTGCATTCCTGCATAACAACTTTATCCCATCTGTGAAACATGGTGGTGGTAGTATCATTGTTTGGGCCTGTTTTGCTGCATCTGGGCCAGGACGGCTTGCCATCATTGATGGAACAATGAATTCTGAATTATATCAGCAAATTCTGAAGGAAAATATAAGGACATCTGTCCATGAACTGAATCTCATGAGAAGGTGGGTCATGCAGCAAGACAACGATCCTAAGCACACAAGTCGTTCTACCAAAGAAGGTTAAAGAAGAATAAAGTTAATGTTTTGGAATGGCCAAGTCAAAGTCCTGACCTTAATCCCATCGAAATGTTGTGGAAGGACCTGAAGCGAGCAGTTAATGTGAGTTAACCCACCAACATCCCAGAGCTGAAGCTGTTCTGTATGGAGGAATGGGCTAAAATTCCTCCAAGCTGGTGTGCAGGTCTGATCAACAGTTACCGGAAACATTTAGTTGCAGTTATTGCTGCACAGGGGGGTCACACCAGATACTGAAAGCAAAGGTTCACATACTTTTGTCACTCACAAATATGTAATATTGGATCATTTTCCTCAATAAACAAATGGCCAAGTATAATACGTGTGTGTCATTTGTTAAACTGGGTTCCCTTTATCTACTTTTCGGGCTTGTGTGAAAATCTGATGATGTTTTAGGTCTTATTTATGCGGAAATATAGAAAATTCTAAAGGGTTCACAAACTTTCAATCACCACTGTAGCAGATGGGCTAGTGGTCAGAAACTAACCAGTGTTGAAGGGAGTAGAAAGGGGTTGATTATCTCTGTAGCAGATGGGCCAGTGGTCAGAAACTAACCAGTGTTGAAGGGAGTAGAAGGGGACATATTCCGCATGTAAAGACAGCTTGTACACTGAATTACACTGAATTTAATGTGCAACTCACTACAAGTTTCCTATTTTAAATCTTCTTCTGGTCTACTTTTATTTGCTTTAATGTGTTTAATGTCATTTTCCAGACGTTCATTGTAATTAGCAAAGGAAACACAATCTACAGGTTCAACGCAGAACCAGCCTGCTACATTCTCAGCCCATTTAACCCCGTCAGAAGAGGAGCCATTAAAATTCTCATACATTCATATCCTTTTTGCCTTACTCGTTCAGAAACAGTGTCTTTAAATGTTGTTTTCATGTAAAACATTCGCAGAATCCACCTCTCTGTAGATCTGTTGATGCATAGTTTGTGTTAGCCCTGTGTAGCAGATGGGCTAGTGGTCAGAAACTAACCAGTGTTGAATTGGCTTTGGCGTTGAATTTTTTTGTAGAATTACACGTATGCTTTCTTTTACCTTAACTCCTTATTACGTTATTCAGCATGTTCATCATGATTACCATTCTCGCCAACTGTGTGTTCATGACCATGAGCAACCCTCCTACCTGGAGTAAAACTGTGGAGTAAGTGCTGCTTATTCATGCATCTCTACACTATAAGACAAATGACAGGCATAGCCTTCATCATTGTTTCATAGTCTAATATGTGCTTCAGAATCCTGATCCTGGAGATCTGCCACCCTGCAGAGTAATGAAGGCCTTGAGGAGCATCTGCATATTAGAACCAGGCAGATCTCCAGGATCCGGATTGGGCGGCCCTGGTCAGAAAATGTTTAAATAATTTATTCATCCTTAAAACACTAGTTCAAGTAAAAGCTCAATTTCACCCACTCTTCTGCAAACAGCAATTGTGCAAATTAGATTTTCGATAAACGTGGTTACTCTACAGATGTTTTCAGGTCATAAAATGTCTCTGACAACTTACTGTGTTTTTATTTGTTTCCATTTTGTGTTGATTGTCAGACTTCCGTTTCCACTGTTTCCATCTTTCCTTATAATATTATATTTCCATGTGTTTCCAGATATGTTTTTACTGGTATATATACCTTCGAAGCGACAGTCAAAGTGTTGTCGAGAGGTTTCTGTATTGGAAGTTTTACATTCCTTCGTGATCCATGGAATTGGCTGGATTTCATGGTGATCAGCATGGCGTGAGTATTACAGTCACTCTGGGGGGCTTCCCGCAGTTTTCAACCTGAGTCCGTATCAGATTTCTTAATCTAATTAAAGACAGGCAATGTACGTGAGCCCTGTGTTAGCTGTAGTTCATACTGCTGTCACCTCACACATGTGCTTGAAAATGATTTCATTTCTCTCAGGAATGCAGGCCCGGTCTTTTGTGCTGTTTGCGTAAGCGATACTCCTTATGCTTAATAGGTAGTTATACTGTTCAGACACCTTCTCAATGACAGCCAGCTAACACTGCCATTTGGCTGAGGCAGTGGACAGGTCTAAATATAGCACCCATTAAAACGTATCATTTACACCAGCAACGACTCCATTTCAGAGCAGCAGCGTAGCCAGTAAGGAAAATACCAAGACCAAAACAAGACACTTAAATTGTAAATTGTAACTCAGTAATAGGGAGTTTGTTCTCCTTTGCTGTAGTATCAGCCTCTATTCTCCTGGGAAGACTTTACACTAGATGTTGGAACATTGCTGTGAGGATTTTATTGCATTTACCCACAACAGCATTAGTGAGGTCAGGTATTGATGTTGGATGGTCAGTTCTGGATCACTCCAGCTCATCCCAAAAGCATTGGATGGAGCTCCACAGCTTCACTTGGGAGCTTTTAACCCACTAGCCGATACTTATCATTGGGCATGGTGAGCATCTCGTTCTAACGGTCAGTGCTTTTCTGTGGAGATTATGTGTCCAATCAGTCGCCTGTGTATTCAGGTACAATGGGTGCCCCATAAAGTAGATGAATTTGCTAAATGGAAATAGTGTCTGGATACCTTTAGACATAGTGTAGGTACACAAATTTCCTTATTGTGTCCCGCAGCCCAAACATGCATGTGTTCCGAGTATGCGCCAGAATACATTTCCCATCTTAGCAGGGAAAGTGCTGTTTTGTCAGACAGGAATTACCCAGGAATTCCAGGCTATGATGCTTGTTTATGTCCTTCCTTAATATTGTGTTTGAGTTCTCATCTGTGTTTCATTTCAGCAAGTCTTTATGTCTTTCTGCTTCTAGGTACATCACAGAGTTTGTTGATCTTGGCAATGTGTCAGCACTTAGGACCTTCCGTGTACTCAGAGCTCTTAAAACAATCACTGTTATTCCTGGTAGGTTCCAGAGCTACATTTCAGTTGTAATTGTAAAGTAAGTATGGGAGGATGCACTGTAAATTTAAACTAGTTGACCTAAAAAAATGACTGAATTAAAAATGGACTAATTTACTACATGTTTCAAAGAAGTTGAGACAATATCTCACAATATCTCACAAATAATTAGGTTTATTGGCAACAGGTGAGTATCATGATTGGATACAAAAAGTCTTTCAGAGTCGTTTGGAAGTAAAGATGGGGAACGGCTCACCACTGTGAAAAATTGCATGGACAAATGATTTAACAATTCAAGCGTAACGTAAAATAGCAACGATCTTGGGGATTTCACCATCCATGCTACATAACAATTACAAAATGCAGGCACTCCAGAGAATTCTCTGTATGCAAGGCTGAAAACTATTGAAGTATTGGCTGGCCATTATCTTCAGGCCCTCAGACAGCACTGTGTTGAAAAACAGACCCGAATCTGTAGTAGAAATCACTGCATAAGCTCAGGAACACTTCCTAAAATCATTATCTGTGAATACTGTTCATCACTGTGTCCACAGTTGCAAGTTACATCTCTGTGATACAAGAAAGAAGCCATTTATAAACAGGATCCGGAAACACTGCCGCCTTCTCTGGGCCCAAGCTCATTTAAGATGTACTGAGGTGAAGTGGAAAAATGTCCAGTAGTCTGGCACATAAAAATTTGAATTAATTTTTGGAAATCAGAGTTCAAAAGCCAGTGTCCGTGATGGTATAAGGGTGCATTAGTGCATGTGCCATGGGTGGCTTGCACATGTGTAAAGGCATCCTTAAAGCTGAATGTTATATACAGGTTTTGGGAACATATGCTGCCATCCAAACAATATCTTTTTCAGGGAAGACCTTGCATTTTTCAGCAAGACAATGCCAAAACACATTCTGCATGTATTACAACTGCATGGCTCCATTGTAAGAGTCCAGGTGTTAAACTGGCTTACCTGCAGTCCCGACCTGTAAGACAAAGGACATCCCAAAATGTTGAGCCGCTGAAATCAAGCAAGAATGTAAAAACATTCCACTCTTAAACCTATAGCAACTGGGCTTCTCAGTTCCCAAACCCTTGCAGAGTTGTTAAAGGAAGATGTGATGCAACACAGTGGTAAACATGCCCCTGTCCCAACTTTTCTGAAACATGTAGCTGGCATCAAATTCAGCGTTTGATATTTTGTAGTATTTTCAACTAAATAAAGCTATAAATGACATTGTAATCTCTTTTTATTTAAATTTCCCAACCTTTTTAGAAACAGCGTTATAGTAATTTTAGCAAATAAGAAAAAACAAAAAACACAAGAACTTATGTTTTACAGTGTTTGGCACAATATGTTGTTTTTCGCTAAATCAGTAATATTTGAGGAACATCAATAATTTCTTCAAAACAAGAGCCCTACATATCTCTGCTTCAAATAAAATGTAAACGTTTCACTAACCTTCCATTTGTGAACAGTTCTGCCAAAGTTTAATGGGGCAGAACTTACTCCCTACATAGGGCTCATTTTAACAGGCTGACGGGCTGACCAAAAGATGACCGAAAGGCATGTCCTACTTGGAACTGTTTAACTACATAAAACAAAATAAAACATCTGTATTACATTTGACCTGCTTTAAGCTGTGCTCCTCTACTTTTGTCAGTTCTCTCATTTTCACTCTTCCACTCTCATATTGTCAGGTCTGAAGACTATTGTCGGAGCTCTGATCCAGTCGGTTAAGAAGATGGTGGACGTGATGATTCTCACCGTCTTTGCCCTTGCTGTATTCGCCCTCATTGGCCTGCAGCTGTTTATGGGAAACCTGCGCCATAAGTGCATACGGTGGCCCATCTCCAACAGCACCATGGACGAGTTCAACTCCACCCTGGCCTACAACACCACCTTTGTCAACAGCACTTTTGACTTCAAAGCCTACACTGAAAATGAAGGTGACTTCAGGTTCAGAAGAGTTTGGTTATTGACATTTTTCTGTCTGATGCATTTTCTGCTGCACAATGTATTGTTTATTATGCGCTTTATTTATAAACACCTATTTTTACAGAAAACCAGTACTTTCTTGATGGCAGCCTGGATGCCTTACTATGTGGCAACAGTTCTGATGCTGGGTATGTTCACCCTGCAGATGTAGATTTTTCTCTCCTTAAATCTCTAAATTATTAATTGCCAGTTTGAGATATAAATTCCTCATTTAAAGGTGCAGTGTATAAGATTTCGTGGCATCTAGCAGCAAGGTCACATAAGGATTCACCCTCCATTTGTCAAAATATGCATTCTTAAACTTCTCACAACACAAACTGGTTAGCCAGCACTGCCAGCACCCACTCTTCTTATTTCAGGCTTCCAAATGGAGTTATAGCGACACCCAACACAAGCTGCCACTTAAGCGTCTAGAGCCAGTGGTTTAGTCTGTTCTGGGCTACTGTACAAATAATAGCGGCACAACTTGGTGGCCTTTGTCGTTTAAATGAAATAAACGATTCCTCGAGGCACAGAAAATTACTCGATCAATTTGTGTAATCGAGTAACTGGAATTACTCGAGTAATCGTTTCACCCCTAGGTGGATCCGTTCCCTATGTGAATATGAAGGGCTCATTCTAAGCTAACGAAACATAACACGATTCCTAGTTACAGGTGATTATACACTACTGTCAACATGGTTTTGTATACTGCATTTCATTTCTGCAAATAGTGCCCCTAAATCTTACACACTGCACCTTTAACACACAGGAAAGAAAGGATAATGAACAGTGGTTAAGGTCAGATCAAGGTTCAGTGCTATGATTTGTCATAGCTGCTGTTTTGACAGAAAGTGCCCAGAAGGTTACACTTGTATGAAAGCTGGGAGGAACCCAAACTACGGCTACACCAGCTACGACTCCTTCGGCTGGGCCTTTCTTGCCCTCTTTAGGCTCATGACGCAGGACTACTGGGAGAATCTCTTTCAGCTGGTGGGTAAATCATTTGAAACAAAGAATCTGTCAGTTTTCTTTTTTTGTAAGACTAATTGTGCGTGCGCAGGTGTAAATCACTTTATTTTGCGTGGTATAGAATATAAAGATTAGATACAGCAAGACTTTCATGGTCATTTAATGCATGAAGCACTTATGGTCGTCAGGCTTTAGTCAGTGTAAGCATTTATTAACCAATGCTGTTCTCAGCTCTGACGTTATTGTGGCTCTGTTGGCATAACCTCCTCATTCCCCGTGCCTTTTCTTAGACTCTGCGTGCCGCTGGGAAGACCTACATGATCTTCTTTGTGGTGGTCATATTCCTGGGATCCTTCTACCTCATCAACCTGATCCTGGCTGTAGTTGCCATGGCATATGATGAACAGAACGAGGCCACGCAGGCTGAGGCCCGTGAGAAAGAGGAAGAGTTTCAGAGACTGATGGAGCAACTCAAGAACCAAGAGCAACAGGTCAGGTGACTACAATGCCAGAGGTCAGAGGTAGGGCTGGGAATCATTTAAACGTTTTTGATACCAATATCGGCACAATGTCTTCAATTCAAAACCAAAAAAATATATAAACTGTCCTTATTTTTTAGTTGTGATCAGGAAGACATCAGATGTATTAATCTGATAAACATAACCACTACAGTCTTTCAATGGAGGAAAAAACTCTACGGTCAGTTAGTTTACCTAATCCAAGGCACTTACACACTGAAAAGGCCGGTAATCATTGTTAGCCTTATACATGGTCACTGATCTGAGACGTTTACCCCCTCCAACTGACATCCTTGATTTTTTTTTTGACACTAGTTTTGCTTTTTTAATTACAGCACAAGGGGCTGTTGTCATCTTAGAAGGGGTGGTGGTTGAAATCTTCCCCTACGAAATGGGGCAACTCAAATAATAAAAAAAGAACATTGCTTCATTTACAGGCTACTAGCGCTGCTCTGTAGACGACCCTGCCAGTCTGCCGTGATAGCAGAGGAGGGTAGAGTTCATTTACCTGGCTTGCTACCTAGACATCAGCACACTCCCAGCGATTTCTTGTGCTTATTATGAAGAAAAGGAAGCTTTCAAATGACATTAAATTAGTATAATGCAATCATCATCATCGTCGGTGACCGCTTAATCCAGATAGGGTCGCGGTAATATAATGGGTTTCTTTGGTTACTTGCGCAGTTATCTTGCAGGGTTTTTTGTGCGCCTCTAAAAAACCTCCATTTGGAGGGCAATATAGGCCTAACACTTCATCCTACCCCTCAAATTTAACAACAGTTGGGACATCTGTTGGGCTATGTGGTAGGGGTGAAATGCAATTGGGCCATATTCTTACTATATAACCTCTGCCACCACATGACATAGTTGTACATCAACCAACACTTTTTAGATTTTTCAGTACTCAGTAAGATCAGGTACTGCATTGGATGGTCAATTCCAGATCACTCCAAATCATCCTTTACTTTTTGGCTGACGCTCTTATCCAGAGTGACTTACAGTTTGATCATTTTACACAGTTAGGCGAAGGCGGTGTTAGGAGTCTTGCCCAAGGACTCTTATTGATATAATGTAAGGTGTTTACCCAGGTGGGGATTGAACCCCAGTCTACAGCGTAGAAGGCAGAGGTGTTACCCACTACACTATACGAACCATCCCAGAGGTACGGGATTAAGCTCTATCACTCCAGAGAACACAGTTCCACCGCTCCACAGCCCAATACTGAGGAGTTTATTCCCCTCTAGCCCATGGCAGCAGGCATTGTGACCTAAGACTCATGTGCAGCTGCTCCAGAGCCTCCTATTTCATTGACCGATGTTTTTCTGAGTTTACACAAGCTGTATATGACTAGTTCAACACCTGTGCCAGGAGGATCGAGATAATGTTGGACATCTTTATTGTAGGTCAATCACTCTGTCAAACTAAAGTGTTGTCATTGGCTTATTTTTGCTTGTTTCCAGTTGCAAGCTGATAGTAAGGCGTCTTTGGCCAGTCTGACAAATCAAAGCCAGGGGTCAGAAATGGCAGACGATGGGGATGATGTCATAAAGGACTGCAATGGCAGGGTCATCCCCCGTCTGATCGTCAGAGCTCCGTCTATGAAAGCGGTAAAACTTGGCTTTTGTTACCTGCATCTAGTGTGTGATTATTAAAGCTGAACTGCTAGTTTATCTTAGTAATGATTTTGGGGACATTTTCCATATTGTTTTTTGAAAGGCAAAGATCAATACGAGATAGTACAGAAGGCAAACTTTTAAAAAATGCAACTTTGGCTATGCAGATAGCTTTAAATATTGGCACCAAGTAAAGAAAATAAATGAATAGAGGTTAAAAGCTATTGCCTCTACATGGCACCTGCAACCCACTGATTTACAACCCTACTTCTTATTTGTATTGAAGAATTTCTGACATCAGGATGGTTTCATGTATTTGTGAAATTAATGTCATGCTGCCAGCTTTATTCATATTGTCAGTGAAGTTAAGTAAGTGTCTGGTTCTGAGAATTTAGGAAAACACTGTATTTTGTCATTTTTTTACTTGGGTAAAAAATCCCTGGGTGTCGATTTATGGATAGAAGGAAAAAGATAACAGAAAACAGACTAATGTATTAACATTATGTATTTTTAATTTGGTTAAATGTATACACTCACCGGCCACTGCTAGTAAAAGGTCGGACCCCCTTTTGTCTTCAGAACTGCCTTAATTCTTCATGGCATACTTTCAACAAGGTGCTGGAAACGTTCCTCAGAGATTCTGGTTGGTTATTTGAGTTCCTGTTGTCTTTCTATCACCTGGAACCAGTCTGCCCATTCTCCTCTGACCTCTCACATCAACAAGGCATTTTCATCCACACAACTGACCCCTCACTGGATATTTCCTCTTTTTCGGACCATTCTCTGTAAACCCTAGAGATGGTTGTGTGTGAAAATCCCAGTAGATCAGCAGTTTCTGAAATACTCAGACCAGCCCGTCTGGCACCAACAACCACGCCACGTTCGAAGTCCCTTAAATCCCCTTTCTTCCCCGTTCTGATGCTCGGTCTGCACTTCAGCAAGTTGGCTTGACCACCTCTACATGCCTAAATGCATGGAGTTGTGGCTGTGTGATTGGCTGATTAGCTATTTGTGTTAACAAGCAATTGAACAGGCTGGTAATAAAGTGGCCAGTGAGTGTATGTGAACCCAGTAGTGCAAGAAAAATCTGCCTGCATCTAGATGTTGCACAGTTCCACAGACAAATGTGACCAGTCTTACTGGTCATACTGTAGTCTATAAGCCAGCAGCGTTTGATTTGTAACAGTGTGCTATTCATTGATGATTGGTTGCTTTAGTTAATGTCTAAATGGCGATGTTTGTGCCTACATGTGTGGTTTTAAATGGCCTGCTTTTTATAGCGAAGATTCCACCGAAAACACACACACACACATTTTCAAAGCTGCTTCTCCCTCAGGGTCGCAGGGGGGGTGCTGAAGCCTATCCCAGCAGTCATTGAGTGGAAGGCAGGTTATACCCAGGACAGGTCGCCAGTCCATCACAGGGCAGAAAGACAGACATACACAATCACACACACTCAGAACTAGGGGCAGTGTAGCATGTCCAATCGGCCTGACTGCATGTCTTTGGACTGTGGGAGGAAACCAGAGAACCCGGAGGAAACTTACACAGACAGAGAGAAAACATGCAAACTCCACACAGAGAGGATCCTGGCTGCCCGGCCAGGGAACTGAACCCAGGCCCTCCTTGCTGTGAGGCGGCAGCGCTACCCACCGTGTCACCGTGCCGCCCCACCAAAAACGTTCCCTGATAAATTGTTCCTCATTTTGTATAAGTTAAGTGATACTTTTTTAATCCCACAAACGGGGAAATTCCAGCTCCACATTTAACCCATCTGTGAAGTGAAACACCACATACACACTAGTGAATACACACACACACTAGGGGGCAGTGAGCACACTTGCCCGGAGCGGTGGGCAGCCCTATCCACAGCGCCCGGGGAGCAGTTGGGGGTTAGGTGTCTTGCTCAAGGACACCTCAGTCATAGACTGTCAGCTCTGGGGATCGAACCAGCAACCTTCTGGCCACAGGGCCAGTTCCCTGACCTCCAGCCTACGACTGCCCCCAAGGTATAACAAAGTCTAGTGGAAAAAAAATTAGTTTTCATAAATACTGGATACTTTAACAGCTTCAGGCTACAAACCTGTACAAAAGTAGATAGATAGACATACTTTAATACTTCATAGTAACAATGTTTGCTATCCGGTGTCGCTCAGAGGAGGACGGTTCCCCTTCTGAGCTTTGGTTCCTCTCAAGGTTTCTTCCTCTTCTAGGGAGTTTTTCATTGCCACTGTTGCCACTGGCTTGCTCATGGGGGCTTGGACCTGGATTTTCTCTTTTCTTTCTGTAATACCGATTGTTCTGTAAAGCTGCTTTGTGACAACACCTGTTGTAAAAAGCGCTATATAAATAAACTTTGCTTGCTTGCTACTTTGTTGAGCTCCAAGGAGAAATTTGGATGCTAGAAGACACTGTGTTTACCATCATTTGGCCAACCAGGAGTAAAAACTGTTAAAACTGTACTGCATTATTAGCACTATTTATATATATTTTTTCTCTCTAGCCAGCACCAGAAGAGGAAATGATGGACGATAAGTCCATGTCTTCCAAACATAGCATGATGTACCTGGAACAGCCCGGACTGGCCAAAAAAGCAGCCAGCCAGCTCAGTGTGCTGACCAATGCTATGGAAGGTAACTCTTCAGAGAAATCTATCAGACTTAGACTTGTTTCTGCTGCTGTTGACATTATGGTTGGGCAGTGTGACAATAAACTTGGTTCAATACAGTACGCTTTTCTGTACATATCGTGGATATCGTCAATAAAATTAGTCCCGTTTACCTGGATGTAGTGCAAAATATTGTATAAAATTTGTGTGTCGTAGTCACACATCACAGACAAGTTCTCATCCATTATTAGCACTCTTAGAGCTCTGCAGTGGAATCCACTTTCAAGTAAAGTTCTCTTTTCCACCACTGAGTGGCGCAGCTGGTGGCATTCCTTCATGGTTGAGATGAATGCACACAGCACACACTGAGCCATTTGCGTGACTGTCTTATTTAGCGTGTGTGTTTGCATGCGTGAGATGTGTGAAGTCCCAGTGGTTAGATTTGAAATTCGTTGGGCTTAGGCAGTCAGATGAGTGGGCCTGCGCTCTAATTTGAAGTGTAATTGCAGAGATTAGTGTGCTCTGGTTAATACTCCGCCCCGCCAGCGAGTGCGTATTGTCTGGAGGTCAGCACACAGGAGGAGAGGTCAAGCATATTGTATGTGGAGAAAGCCCTGTTGACATACCCTGAGTGGTGATAAGCTTCAGGCTATTTCAGCACCGAAGGGCTGAGTTTAGACGCTGCTAAGACTTTTATTCTGTCCTGTTGTTGCCTGCTGTGTATCATAACTGGGGTAAAACTTCATTTACAGGGGTGGAAAAGACTTACCGTATTGTGCAGAAGTCAGAGACCACTTTTATTTACTTTGTTGCCTGTCAAAATGGCCATTATGTATGAATTATTCATTTTTCAGTGTCTGAAAAAACAAGTAGAAAACATATTTAGCAGAAATTTACACAAAAGCTTAGTCTCTGACCTTTGGACTGTACTGTGAGCAACTTTTAGACATTTGTATTTATGTAATTGAAACGGAATACTTGTACTTTTAAACTGGCCACAAAACTAAATTTCAACATAACATTTAGGGCATGATTTTTTTTTGTCTACTTTTCATTTTTTCTTTCTGTCAAATTCCTGCGCATTTTATTTATTTATTTCTTTCTTTCTTTCTTTCTTTATTTATTTTTAAAACATTCAATAGATTCAAATCAATGTAAAATAAAATTGGGTCTCACTTCATTTGGATAGTCCTGTATAGGCCCCTATAGGTTATCAACAGATGTTGAACCTGCTAACAAACTATCTGTTGAAACACAGTTGATTCTAAACAGTGGTAGGATTAGGGTTAGGATTTGAACCAGGGTTAAGGGTTGGGTTTAGGTTTTGGGTTGAGGTTAGGGTTAGGATTTGAACCACGGTTAAGGGTTTGGTTTAGGTTTTGGGGTGAGGTTAGGGTTAGGATTTGAACCCAGGGTTAAGGGTTGGGTTTAGGTTTTGGGTTGAGGTTAGGGTTAGGATTTGAACCACGGTTAAGGGTTTGGTTTAGGTTTTGGGGTGAGGTTAGGGTTAGGATTTGAACCCAGGGTTAAGGGTTGGGTTTAGGTTTTGGGTTGAGGTTAGGGTTAGGATTTGAACCACGGTTAAGGGTTTGGTTTAGGTTTTGGGGTGAGGTTAGGGTTAGGATTTGAACCCAGGGTTAAGGGTTGGGTTTAGGTTTTGGGTTGAGGTTAGGGTTAGGATTTGAACCACGGTTAAGGGTTTGGTTTAGGTTTTGGGGTGAGGTTAGGGTTAGGATTTGAACCCAGGGTTAAGGGTTGGGTTTAGGTTTTGGGTTGAGGTTAGGGTTAGGACTTGAACCAGGGTTAAGGGTTGGGTTTAGGTTTTGGGGTGAGGTTAGGGTTAGGATTTGAACCAGGGTTAAGGGTTGGGTTTAGGTTTTGGGTTGAGGTTAGGGTTAGGATTTGAACCAGGGTTAAGGGTTTGGTTTAGGTTTTGGGTTGAGGTTAGGGTTAGGATTTGAACCAGGGTTAAGGGTTGGGTTTAGGTTTTGGGTTGAGGTTAGGGTTAGGATTTGAACCAGGGTTAAGGGTTGGGTTTAGGTTTTGGGTTGAGGTTAGGGTTAGGATTTGAACCAGGGTTAAGGGTTGGGTTTAGGTTTTGGGGTGAGGTTAGGGTTTGGATTTGAACCACGGTTAAGGGTTGGGTTTAGGTTTTGGGTTGAGGTTAGGGTTAGGATTTGAACCAGGGTTAAGGGTTGGGTTTAGGTTTTGGGTTGAGGTTAGGGTTAGGATTAGAGTCAGGCTTTTAGAGTTAAAGAAAATGTTGGTCACTTTAGTAGATGTTTAGTTGAATGTAACTTAAAAGTAAATTTAGTATTTATAAAAGCATCTAGACTGTCCAAACAAACTGTTTCCTAAAACTGCCCATAAGTGCGAGTCTATATAGTTTAGTCAAAACACATGTTTTGTTGATTTTGTAATCATAAGTTAACATTTCACCATCCTTCCCAGATGGAAAAAATATATGGGCATATATTTTGGTATGTTTAAAATACATGTTAAATAAATTGCAATACATGCTGAACTACGTTCCAGGAGATAAAATGAATTTCAGAATATATTTTATAGCCATACTAACTAATTATATTTTAAAAATACATTTATTTTAAAATGTATAGCGAAATATTACATTTAGAAATGTACCATATAAATAAATAAATAAATGTATGCAAGTATATTTATGAAATATATTTGAAAATGCTCTTTTATGTGCCCAGTCATGTTACTGACCCGTTGCCAATTAGCAAACAGATGTTCTTTTTTTTTCCATTACACATCTTTATCAGCCTTTTGTTGCCCCCGTCCCAACTTTTTTTGAAAAGTGTTATTGGCATCTAATTCAAAATGGACATATATTTTTCAAAAGACAATAATATTTCTCAGTTTTCAGTCTTTGTACTATTTTTATTCAAATATAGGGTTTAAATGATTTGCACATCATTGGATTTTGTTTTATATTTACACAGCATTCCAACTTTTTTGGAAATGGGGTTGTACATCTGTAAGCTTTCTGAAAACTATACAATTGAAAAAAATATAAAAGAAATACAAATAAATGCATTGTAAAAATATATTTGAGTACATTTAGAATATATTTTTCCATATGCATTTACAGGGAACCAACATAAAGATGGCTGTTTCTGCTTATTTTACCCCACAGTTTAGAGAAAAAAACATAGAATGTGGCATGTGCCTGACTCTGTTAAATTATGCAAACAATTTTGAATAAAAAATTGTGATTCTTGCCAATGAGTTGCTAAGTTCTAAAGGGTGCCAAAATGTTTGCATAAGACTGTGTGTTAATTTATCCTTGTGCAAAGACCAGTACTGCCCAGAAGACACTGAGGAACACACCACTGCATCACACACCACCAAAACATTTACTTTTTACTTTAAATGTAGATCAATTCTGACTTTCACTCAAGTGGTTTTTCAGCACTTTTCCCTTCCTTCCACATTTATGATCTTTTTAGCATATTGTCATTTGCATACTTTGTAGATAACGGTTAATTGTGCTGAGTAAATATCGCTGCTATTGGAAGAAAACCTTATATCTCCATTTTTTGTCATTATTTTCAGTTTTTGACATAATTTGAAAATGCCTGTTGCCTTTTACATTGTCTGTAAATTTCATGATGGATGGACCAAAAGAAATGGCCCAAAATAACTTGGGGTGGGGGGGTTGGGGGTCTGGTTCCATTGCCTTACATTAAAAGTAAAGTATGTTTTTTCCTTTTACTGTAAAGCTATCATTTTGGAGATGTGAGGTTTTCTTCCGATGACAGCAATATATCACATGTATTTTGGCTGGTTGTTTGCTGTGAATGATACAGTGTCTCCCTGTCTTCCCTCAGAGCTGGAGGAGGCCCAGAGGCCTTGTCCTCCAGGCTGGTATAAGTTTGCAGATACCTTCTTGAAGTGGGACTGTTGTGCACCCTGGATCTTCTTCAAGAAATGGGTTAATTTTGTGGTAATGGATCCTTTCGTGGACCTGGGCATCACTATTTGCATTGTGCTGAATACGCTGTTCATGGCTATGGAACACTATCCCATGAGTCATGACTTTGAACATGTGCTCAGCGTCGGGAACTTGGTATGTATTCTAATTTTTGTTGTCACAGTGCAACGTGACAGAGCCCTCAGTAGTCAAGTTTCATGCCCATGTCTGTTTCATATGTTCTTTGAGGTTTTAGTTTTGGTCTTTTATCCTATAAAATGCAGAATTGTAGTCACAGACCTTCTGATTAACAAAACAATAGGAATTCCAAATTTGACATTCGTCCAACATAGAACTGCAAAACTTCATCACTTTCATTACAAGTTCAGTTGCATTTTTGTCGTCATACTAAATCTAGATACATTCAGGGACATGAATAGGTTTAATTAAGAGTTATTCAACCCCTTAGACTCCAACAGAAGACTGAGTGGGCTGTTGTGGATTCCTGACAGGTTTTAGAGTTAGAGACTTATTGTTTTAAACAAAACGTTTTATCATAAAAACAGAAAACAGGCAAAAATGACAAATACAATTTGAGCCCATTTTAAAAGTCCCACCTCTTTACTATGAAAGCAAAACCACTAGGAATAGAAATCTACACAAAGCTGTCAGTTCAGCAACAGTAATAGGCAGTGTAAGTGTTGTATTGCGAATAGAATTTATGGAAATTGAGAAAAGAGCATGAAACGAACCGACTACCACAACTAATTAAGTTCTTCTTCATTAATTCTTAGCAATGAATATGGTAAAAATCGCTGAGTCATAATCGTATAGCTAAAGGCTGCATATATTTGTTTGCCCGTGGAAGTTTTCTCATTTGTGGTGAAGCATGAATTTGGCTTTGTGTTCAGTATAGCAGCTAAAATGTACCATAAAACACGCTAAACAAAAATTTTATACGATTTTCCTGATGAACTCCCTTCCAAGTCTGCCTGCTTTGTCTCCATGTCTGTTAAACTGAATACTTTGGAATGCTCTAAGGGAATTTGTCAAAAAAAAAATGTATAAGTGTTGTTTTGTTTTGTTACAAATTGAAAACAGGAATATTTTCAAGAAAAAGAGAAATAACTAGCTGTCTAAAATAATAATATCCCTGCGATTCTTGCATTTTCTGCCCTGAGAAAATCTTGCTTGCACTGCTAAAGGCTTTCAAAACTGATTTTGTGTCATCAGGTGTTCACCGGCATCTTTACCGCTGAAATGGTGTTTAAGCTCATTGCCATGGACCCCTACTACTACTTCCAAGTGGGCTGGAACATCTTCGACAGCATCATCGTCACTCTCAGTCTAGTGGAGTTGGGGCTGGCTAATGTGCAGGGCCTGTCTGTCCTCAGGTCCTTCCGTTTGGTAAGCCGGAACCAGAACCTTGTTATATAAAAATATTGCTTAATGTCTTTAACCAACAAAATGTACATAGTTGATTCAATTTGAGTGTCCACCTGTTCTGTTTCTACCTTTTATTGGTTATTGATATGTGTATATTATGCACATGTATGAGTGTTATTCTTTGCTCTGTCTTTGTGTCCCTGCGGGTTGTGCTGGAGATAGCTGCGTGTCTTCAAGCTGGCCAAATCCTGGCCCACACTCAACATGCTGATCAAGATCATCGGCAACTCAGTGGGAGCTCTGGGGAACCTGACTCTGGTGTTGGCGATCATCGTCTTCATCTTTGCCGTGGTGGGCATGCAGCTGTTCGGCAAGAGCTACAAGGACTGTGTGTGTAAGATCGCACAGGACTGTGAGTTGCCCCGCTGGCACATGAATGACTTCTTCCACTCGTTCCTCATTGTCTTCCGTATCCTGTGTGGGGAGTGGATCGAGACCATGTGGGACTGCATGGAGGTGGCCGGTGCAGGGATGTGCCTGGTGGTCTTCATGATGGTCATGGTCATAGGAAACCTGGTGGTGGGTACACTGGCCATGGTGAATAGGAGGGAATTGGAGGGAAAAAAATGGAGCATTAGTAGTAAAACATCACTGCATAATTAACATTACTGACGCTTTCAGTACATATTGCGGGATAATGTATTAATGTATTTTTTTTATATGCATTTGGCCTATTATTCAGGATGTCCTTTCACTTTTAAGAAAACTGAAGTGAACCAGAATTTAACAAAACATAGACAGGCCGTTCTCCATGCTAGGCTAATGGGTAACGGCTAGCCCCAAGAGACTGGCTTTTCCTTCCCTACTGGCTTTTATCCGTCCATTAACTCATCAACTCATTACAATCTGATGTCTGCTCCTTTGACAATAAACTGGACTTAGGCTGCAACTTGCTACACGAGAGGTGAGGGAATCAGCATTTGTATGTCACATTATCTGCATTTATTCGCATTTTGGTATACGTGTAATGACAAAACTAATGCCTTTTTCAACCGGTATGTCGCCCACTACTAGTCATTAGAGCACTTAAACTACATGTGTTAAATACCCTTATGTGGATTCAGCACTTCCCATGTTTTTATATGATTGCACACTGTAGTCATTTCAATTGAAGACCTGTAGAAGACCTTAGGGCTTTAGGTGAGACAGTGTTAAGATGTGCAAGGATAGCAACAAAGCCCTAGAAACTCAAATGCATGTCCTCTCCTGTGAAGCTGTAAATGTGTTAACTGCTTTGAAAGCCCACCAGATCTGTAAAAGGATGTAGGACAATGTATAATCTAACCAGCCGTCCAACCTGTGGGAACAGCTGACCAGCGGGTTTGTTGTTGCTGTTCAGGTGACCTGCACCCTCTCCTCGGTGTGGTAAAATTCCAGTCATCAATAGACCACACATCTGTCACAATGCTTTTCTATGACTTTCACCATTGACTCTTTGGATTCTGTTATAAGAGAAAAGGAACGTTCGCAATGGTGGCAAACCACCCAGCACAGGAATTCAAACAAACTACATTTTAAACTGATAGTTATGATTCAAGAGAAGGGCAGCAAACAGAGGATCCATCAAAAATGAATAGCATGCACAAAAAGTTCTCAAGTCATTGGAACATGATCTCTACTCTTCTTACAAAGACGTTCTTTTTAACAGCTGGTGGACAGACTTTGGACAAAGTTGGACAAGCCTAACAGAACACCTGCGAAAATCTTATTCGGCCTACTGAGACGGTTTTTGTCAAAAATGTTCTGAATTCTTCATTTCAAATTTTAATATTGCTCACTGTGCTGAGCACTTTACATATTCACACAAACATATCATCATGGTTGACTGGTTGCCAGTGCCGCCCTGTTAGGCTTCCTTTGTTTTCACTGGTTGATCTGAATACTTCTGTTTTATAACCAAGTCCCTTCTCTTCTTTATTTGAATGTCACTAATGTGTATTCACTGTCGGCTCTTCATTTGTTATTCGTGTTGCTCTTGCGTTATTCTTTTGCTATCCGGTGTTGACCAGAGGAGGATGGGTTCCCCTTTTGAGTCTTGGTTCCTCTCAAAGTTTCTTCCTTTTGCTCTTAGGGAGTTTTTGTCTTTCCACCGTCACCCTTGGCTTGCTCACTTGGGGCATGGTCTCGGATTTCTGTAAAGCTGTGACAGCACTCACAGTATTTTTTAATTGTGATAATAGCAATTTTGTCCATGCTGTTTCCAGCCTGTCTGACTTTGATGAGCTTGGAGAGGTCCCCTGCTCGTGGATGTGTTTGGTGGATTCCTGAGAGATTTGACCTTAGAGTACATTTGACCAGAGAGAGGGAGAGAGTGAGAACGTGTTCAAGCTGAGTGGTGAGCTGGTGAGACGGAAGCAACCCTGCTGCCTTCATGTGTAATGTTACAGAACAAGGACATACAGATGAGTTGTTAGCAGCTGAGCACATTGCGGCCTTGAACAAAGGCATTTCCTGTTGGGATATACATAGAGAGGAAAGGAAATGGCCTATATTAGCGAGCTAACAAAAGCATCACCCATCACCGCGAGCCAACACATACACACGCCTCGTCTGGCCCCCCCATCCCCGCTTCTTCAGGAGAAACAGCACAGTGGGCCTTAGCACTGTTTCTCCAGTGCCGACTTCTATTTACGTTGTATGACTTGAGCCAGCAAACAGTGGTTCTGACCTTGGCTAAGCGCTAAGCCCCAGCTCAAGTGAACGCCTTGGCAAGCAGGGAACAAACATAGACAGCTGAGAAGCACAGCAGCAGAGGCTGCAGATCCAATGTGTGGCGGCTCCTCGTTCCATAGCACATCAGCAAAATCCTCTAATTGACAGGCAGCAGAGCGATCAGGCGGAGTCCAGATACCGACGCAGGGTGGAACATGTGGCGGATTGGTCACTGAAATGGCATGGGTCACAAACGGCATATCATTCCTTTCACTCTCTTCTACATCGATTAGGGAGGTTGGACAATGTCATGTGGGCTCAAATATCAGTGGCTCCACTTGGCTTCTCATCTTGGGCATCTGGTGTAGCTTTAAAATATTTTAGAAGCAGCTGTTGTGAGCAGAGCTAACCTGCTGTGTGTTCTCCGTCACCCTCACTCTTTAGATCGCTTTCGTGTAGGTGATATGGATTATTACAGTTATTCAAAGGGGGATTTTCATAGATTTCTCAATATTGCTACATAATTAATGTAGTATTTGACATGGTTTAGGTCAAAAGCTTATGGAAGAACAATCATAAAAAATGCCTCAGACATCAAGCAGAGCATTCATCACCAATTTCATGTAACAGCTTTCTGTGAGGGAGCTTTTAGAGGTGGACGTCTGGTTCCTATCGCCACCACTGTGAACAGTTCTGACTCGATGCGTTTCTCTAGAAAGGAGAATTTCACACCAAACCGCTCCGAATGACTTTGTTTACATTGTAACCATTGAATTGTTTAAATTTAAAAAAATGAAATTCACCTTTAAGGGCAGACAGCGTTAAACTTTGCACAGAGAGACTTGAGCGGTTTATATTTTGTCCATCCAAAAACGTGTTTTAACCCCTTAACATTCCAGGCTTATTACATACTAAGGCTTGTTATTCGTTAATGGAGCTTTTCTTGGGTAATAGAAGTGTGTAATAAAACTTTGGGTTAGGTGTCCATTAAGTACCCATATCAATTTAAGGTAAAAACCACTTTCTCATGACCGTAGTTCGTGTAATTTTGAGATAAATCCAAAAAGCTAATAGAATCAATTACACAAGTTGCAAATGAATTATGAGTTAAGCAATGCAATTCAAAGATTAATGTGTAGGAAAAATTAGATCAACAACTTCTCTTTGAGTTGTTGCAAGATAGTGGTCTCAACTTTTGCCAGTTTAATGGTTTAGGAGTTTCTTTACTGAAGCATCTAACGTTACAGAAACGTTTTGCTGGCGTATTTGGAGAAACGGTGCCGGTGCCTGGATAAGGCTGAGTGATAAATCTGTGGTGAAATTAGTTCCTGCCTGATAAATCTGGTTCAGTTTCAGCTTTCACTTATTGTGGGCATCATGGAGCTCAGCTGCAGAGGTATAGGACTGAAGTATGAGCACAAACTCACATGCTTAAGGTAGGGTGGAAATCGTGGCTGAAGTTCTTTTTCAAAGTATTATGAATTGCATCGGTACTGCGGCTTGGCCTCGTTGAGTTTGAGTTAAAGGTGGAGCGGGTCTGGAGGACGGTAATAGAAAACAAATGCAAGCCTCCCTTTAGTGCTCTTCTAGAAGCTCCACCCCCCTAAATTAATGAACACACCAATGACACTGGCCTGGCAAACGTCTTTTTTAGGTCTCCATAAAACCCTTTGCAAACATTGACCTTCCAGTTATGTTAACTGTTTAATTAATTCAATAATTAATAGTTGTAACCAGCTGTTACAAAATCTTTGACCAAATTTGAGTCTGAATATTGTTGTCAAACTGTTGTTTTTTAGGTATGTACAGTGATTTGTATTTACAACTATTATTTGCTCAGCAGAAACTCTTGTGGGCTTATCCTGGAGCGAGTTGGAGAAGTGAATAGAGCCATACTTGTGTTTTACTTTGGATTCAAACTTTATAGTTTTACTTTATTCTCTTTCATATTCTGTCCATGTTTTTCCATCATCTTTTTTATCCGTCAGCTCTTTTTCCCTTGCCTCACAAACATTGAGGCCCTAGAGCTGCCTCCCCCAGACTGCTGTAACCATGATCTATATCTTAAGCAAGGAAATAGGAACCCAGAAGTGGGCTAACCGGCTTTAGACACTAAAGATAGCCACTCTCCAACAGACCTGCAGACAACATCATATTTATTGACTCCTCGTCATTACAGACACGACATAAACCTAATACCTGTTATGTATACCAGTCACACCATTGATGATTGAAAAAGATTAGCTCTCATTGCTGTGGGGCCAGTGAGGTGTGTCCAGTTTGTGAAACATTGCTAAAGCTGGTTGAGGCATTGCACTGAATGAAAAACCTTTTCACTCAGATTCACTTTGATTTGAACTATGCTGTAGAATAATTTCACACAACATAACAAAAAAATTGCCCTAAAAAATGGAACAAGATCATGTTAACAAAACACAGTGTACAGGGAGATTCACTTGAAAGAGGCCCCAAATATTCTGTTGTAACTCCTGTAAGGGTGAAGCAATCTGAACAAAAAAACCCTACATACCGTGACGTATGAGTCATTAATTACATTGCATGCGATGCAGGACATGATCTCCATTTTCTGCCAGACACATGAAGGGGTACGGGGGTCTGCTCCCAGAAGTTGCAAACAGAGGTTAAACAATGCGACGGCTGTCCGGCACCTAGCTCATCGCGCCAACGCAGGGGCATCCCAGCTTGATCGAAGCTCCATATACCGAGGAGCACATTGCATGGTGTTTTGTTCAGATTGCTTCTTCCTAGCAAGAGTTATTGCAGAATATTTGGGGCCTCTTTTGAGTGAATCTCTCCCAGATTTCACTTAAGCAGCACACACTGAAAAAAATGGCTAATCAGATCAACCTGTGCTAACAAGCACTTCAACTACAGGAGTCAAAAGTCACAGGACACATTTTATTATATTTTATTTTTTATTGTATTCTTGACTTTTATCTGTGGGAACATCTCTCAAACAAATTGTGTATGCTGAGAAAATCTGCAATAAACACCACCTTCAGCATCACATCATGGAGGCTTGTGACAGCATAAACAATAAAATAAAATAAAACGGTGTCCTGTGACTTTTGACTCACCCTGTATATTTATTCAACTCAAAAAGTGACATTGCTTAAAAGAATCATGTTTTTAAACTATTTAATAGATTAAATAAATCTGGTAAATTTACTTGGTAATGGGGTCATTTTTTAGGTTTAACTGATGAGCCAATTTTGTGCAGCGTGCTGAGTTCCACTCATTCGTACACATTTGTTGAGTAACATCAATGAGCAAGAATCAATTAAAACCAACAGCAGTGAAGTTGATTCAATTCAAAAATGGCATTTAAATGTGCATAATCATCAAAAAAAATCTTTAAAAAACGTAAAATAGTTGAGTATTATGTGGGAAACATTCGCTTTTATGTGTGACAGACTTGATTTAGTTGAGCTAAAACAAAATATGGGAGCTTGAGCTTTTACGTTTGAGTAAACTTTGCTTGTTTTGTATTATTCTCCCTCTTTCAGGTGCTGAACCTGTTCCTTGCTTTGCTGCTCAGCTCGTTCAGTGGGGACAATCTCGCAGCAGGTGATGACGACGGGGAGATGAACAACCTTCAGATCGCCATCGGCCGCATCACTAGGGGCATAGACTGGGTCAAGGCCTTCTTTGTTGGCCTTGTCCGCCGGATCCTGGGCAGAAAACCTGCTGATGATGACGGGGGAGGAGGACAAGGAGGTGATGGGGACAAAAAGGATACTCTTGCCTTAAACCACCTTGATGGAGGGAAGATGGCAGATGGTTTGACCAACTGTCTGGAGTCTCCAACGCTGAACGTGCCCATTGCCAAGGGGGAGTCTGATGTTGAAGATGACGAAGAGTCAGAGGATTCGTCAGATGAGGGGACCAAGAGCGAAAAGAAGGTATTCAACTATACTTGTTCTCTCTATTTCCTTTGCAATACCTTTGCAGCAATGGCGTTTATTAGTATCTCAATCATCTCTCGCTCTCTTGTTGGGTCAGGGTGGTCTCAATGATGAAGAATCTTCAATGTGCAGCACAGTAGACTACAGGCCTCCAGAGCCCCCACCTGAGGAAGAAGAGGAGGAGGAGCCAGAGCCTGATGATCCAGAGGCCTGTTTTACTGAAAGTGAGTGTCTTATCCAAGCATGCCAGTCCAACACTATAACATGCAGAAATCCAGGGAACATCCCAGTTTGTCTGCAGAAAGTACTCCAAAGACGTTGTTGATCATTTCTTGCCTCCCTCTCCTTCATGGCAGACTGCGTGAGGCGATGTCCATGTCTAAATGTGGACATCACGCAGGGCAAGGGAAAGAGTTGGTGGAATCTGCGCAGAACCTGCTACACCATTGTGGAGCACGACTACTTTGAGACCTTCATCATCTTCATGATTCTCCTCAGCAGTGGAGCACTGGTGTGTCCTCTTTCAGAATTAAAGAAATCAGCTCATACATAATGAACTACTCTAGTCCTAGTACTCTAGTACTCTAGTCTGCAGTGACGTTTGCTGCATATACCTTCTGAAAGATGCAGCACTTTAGAAGCACTGTTTAGGTTTTTTTTCTACAGTTCTTTTTGTACCTGAATTACAATTGTTGTTTCCTCAGGCCTTTGAGGACATTTATATTGAGCGCCGGAGGGTGATCAAGATCATCTTGGAGTATGCCGATAAAGTCTTCACATATATTTTCATAGTAGAGATGTTGCTGAAGTGGGTTGCATACGGCTTTAAGACTTACTTCACCAATGCCTGGTGTTGGCTGGATTTTCTTATTGTTGATGTGAGTTCATCCGTCCTTTTTAACAGAGCAGACTGTTCTTCTGAGTAGTTCTCTTGTTTACATTTATTTGTTTTATTCAGAGTCTCTGTAGGGGCACTCTCTTTTCTTCGCGCTTTTCTTTTTCAGGTGTCACTTATCAGTTTAACAGCCAATCTGTTGGGCTATTCTGAGCTGGGACCAATCAAATCACTCAGAACTCTCAGGGCTCTTCGACCTCTACGTGCTCTGTCCAGATTTGAAGGAATGAGGGTGAGAACCTCTCAGTGTATTGTACTAATACTAATAGTACTACTACTACTAATAATAATACATTCCATAGCAGATAAAGTTGACAGTGAGGCTGTTCTCATATTCATTCAAATGTTTTATTAAAGTATGTACTGAATTATTTGACTGCTACATACAAGCTGTAGTAGGCCTTGTTCACACTGCCAACCCAAACCCGATTTCTTGCATATTTAGATTGTATGCAGATTGATTTTTGATAGTCTGGACAGCAAAAAACCAAGGGTGGATTTACAGATGGATACAGATACGTCTCAGTCTGGACGCTGTGGCAGCTCAAATCGCATTTCAGAGTGTCTTTTTCTTCATTCAACATCAATGTCAAATCTAGAGTGACAGAAGCAATTGTTTGGAGGGTGAAATGATGCACCTCCATCTCTCCAGCATCCAGAAATCCACAATATATAGTGGATATATATCCAATATAGCTATGTAGTTACTGACGCCTACGTCTTTACCACAGCAACCCATAGAGATAGGCTGGTGAAGTCTGTCCATGCGGAGAGTTATCTCAAAAGATCTGAATTGAGAAACAAATCCAATGTATCTGCAGTCTGAGCATAGACTTAGAGGTCCACAGTTCAGACGCATAATAAGTAAAAGAGGCCTCTCGCTGTTTTCAGTGTTTTATAGAAGTGCAAAAGGCCAGTTTCTGCAGATCTAAGGTCACATGCTGGAACATAAAAATTCTGAGACATTCAGACATTGAGAGTCTTGATTTTCAGAGGGAGTGGAAATGTACAGTTTGGTTGACGCTCAGTGCTTGTTGTGCCCTTCCATACAGGTGGTGGTGAACGCGTTGGTGGGTGCCATTCCTTCCATCATGAACGTGCTGCTGGTGTGTCTAATCTTCTGGCTCATCTTCAGCATCATGGGGGTGAATCTTTTTGCTGGAAAGTTCTACCGCTGCATTAACACCACCACAGATGAGCTTTTCCCCATCGAGGAAGTGAACAACAAGAGCGACTGCATGGAACTAATGTCCACCAATGAGGCACGCTGGGTCAATGTCAAGGTCAACTACGACAATGTGGGACTGGGCTACCTCTCCCTGCTGCAAGTGGTGAGTTTTCCCATGCTTTGCTCAAGTCTATTGAACTACAGGATTTACATAGTATGTATTTTAGTATGGAAACTAAATCGAGCTTTCAGATTATTTCAGAATGGTTTGACTTGTAAATGTTATGCAATCATTGTTTTGATCTGCCCCTTGAAAAATATTGTTAAAAACTATTGCAAGGTATAAATTTCATGTTTTCATCTTTTTTTATTTGCTTCAGAGGATATAAGGTAATGCTGCACATTGACCTTATTACTGTATAGCTTTGTGGTAGACCAACATTCATAGATGCTGTTCTGGTCATAGGCTACATTCAAAGGCTGGATGGACATCATGTATGCTGCAGTGGATTCCAGAGAGGTACTGTTTTGTCCTTTTGGTGCATTGTTTCAGAACTTGTTTATGAATTAGAAACATACCACAGCATGACTTTCCTTGCAGGTAGAGGAGCAGCCGTCATATGAGATCAACATCTACATGTACCTGTACTTTGTCATCTTCATCATATTTGGCTCCTTCTTCACTCTCAACCTCTTCATTGGTGTCATCATTGACAACTTCAATCAGCAAAAGCAAAAGATGAGCATCACTTCTTTCTAAAATTAAAGCCCCAGGGAACACGGAGTAAAATATTACTATTATGTTTGTGTGACACTAAACTTTAGAGTTATACTGAACATTCAACAAAGCTTGAATCACAAGTATATAAAATAATCAGACCTGATAACTGTGTGGGTGTGGCTAATGAGCAGATTGATTGACAGGTCTTTGTCCAACACTCCTACTCATACAGAACTCATACAGAACTCATACAGAACTACAGCCATTGTCCAGCTTTTATGTGACAGTAACTGGATGAAAAAATTCACAGATGAGCAGACATGGAGACAGACAGACAGAGCGAGCAAACAAATGGATTGACGGAACAAGCGAAGGAATGGACGAACAGATGGATAAACAAAGCAGCATGCAAACGAAGCAGCAGACGAACGGCGTTATGGATAGTCTAAGGATAAATGAGTGAACTGCAACAGGCAACTACAGACAGGTGGTTTAGCTTGCTAGCTTTTGGTTGTGCTGGGTTAGCTTTAGCTCGGCAAGTTTCTGTAACTCTGAAACTGTTCTGTGTGGGCGGGGCAACAGATGTCAGCCTTGTGATTGGTCAGGGGAATGCTTATGGATGCGTTAGCCAAGCTTAGGACCACCCACTTTACACCCAGAGGAGAGAAATATGGTAAATTATATCAGTCATTTATTGGTCATTGAACATCACTGAACTGCTATACTTAATACATGTTTACTCTTGGCCTGCGAGAACAAGATTAACCTAATTAGAAAACACAGATTTAGGTTCCCTGGGTCTTTAATATCCTTTGTCTTTGTAAAGAGCTGACTTAGTTTTGGCAGAAAGAATAATTGTTTATTTGTTGTTTGTTCTGTACTTTGGAGGAGAAGATCTCTTCATGACAGAGGAACAGAAAAAGTACTACAACGCCATGAAGAAGCTGGGTTCCAAGAAGCCAGTCAAGCCCATACCGCGCCCTTCGGTAGGTAGAAACCAGTACATTTCACTTTCTTCTTTTCTCATTTAGCCTCCATTCTCTTCTCTAACTGAAGAACAGAACAATTTGATTGACCTCACTGTGTTTAAGGATATCTCTTTCCTGATGGCTCCATAATGGTGTTTCCCTTCCAGAATATGATCCAGGGCATAGTTTTTGATTTCATCACCCAACAGTTCTTTGATATCTTCATTATGGTGCTCATTTGCCTCAACATGGTGACCATGATGGTGGAGACAGATGACCAGAGTCAAGAGAAAGAGGATGTTCTTTACCAGATCAACCTAATTTTCATTGTTGTCTTCACTGGGGAGTGTGTGCTTAAGATGTTTGCGCTCAGACAATACTTCTTCACTGTCGGATGGAATGTCTTTGATTTCATCGTTGTCATCCTTTCTATAGCTGGTAAGTTCCGAGCAGTTGGCATTTTGACAGTTCAGAGTGAGACAGGGTAGAGCTTGACTGAACTATACTCAACAGCCCAATCCCATTTCACCCCTCGCCCCTACCACGTAGCCCTTACCCCTCCGCTTTGCGTGTTCACGCCTAGGGGTAGGGTGTCCTGATTTTTGTTGAGATAGAGGGATAGGGCGAAGTGTTGGCTACATGGCCCTCCAAATGGAGGTTTTTCAAAGGCTCACTCCAGACAGAGTGTTTTAGAAAAAAAATGGCAAGATGTAGGGCTGAAAGATTAATCGTTTTTGTATCGAAACCGCAATCTAAGTGAGTGCAATTTTCACTTGAGCTGCATTTTTTTTAAATTACAGCCTACATCATCAAAAACGCTGTCAGTTTTAAGAGTGGAAAATGTAACCAAATAAAGCAGAATTTGAGAACTGTCTACATAAAGTAGAGCAATCAGAGGGAACTGTATCTCCATATTTTGTGACATCACAAGCACAACTTACTGGCAGTCTGGTACATACATTAAAGGGTCAAGCTTTAACCTAGTAAAGGTTAATATTCTGGCCTTGTCAAAATAAAATAGACCCGAACCTCAATTTATAGAATATAATCGCAATTTAAATCGCAGTTGCAATATCAATCCTTTAAAAATGCAAGCAGATATTTTATCCAAATCATTCAACCCTAGCAAGATGGCTGCACAAGCAACCAAAGAAACCCACAAATGTGAGTTATTTTCTCCTTTAAAAAATTATGATAACCAATGTATTATCTTAGTATAAGCTCATTTCCATGTAACATGGTCCTTTTCTTCTGGTAAAGTTTGAACAAGAAGCTATTGAATAGCTGACTTCAGATTCATATCATTGAAGAATTAGGTGGTGGGGGACAATAAATCATTGTTGTATCCCCCCTCTTTGAAGGCACAGGATTCCCAAAATGTAACTAAAGCCCAGCAGTGAGGAGCTGAACTTTACCCTCCTCTGTTTTGAGGGTTGTCCCATTTCCTAGGGGAAGATTTTAACCCCTACCCCTTGCAACTCAGTTCCAAGGGGCAAGGTGACACTCAAAAACAAGGGGTAGGGGTAAAAATAAGAAATGGGATTGGGCCAATGTTTTGGAGTGCTCTCAGTTCATCTGCTCATATTTCAGTGCTGTTCCATTTATTGCTGATACACTTAGGCTGCATTCTCATATTGGTTTTATCTCTTCTCACCCAAGGTCTCATGCTGTCGGACATAATTGAGAAGTACTTTGTGTCCCCCACTCTATTCCGTGTCATCCGCTTGGCCAGGATCGGTCGTGTGCTCCGTCTCATCAGAGGAGCGAAGGGCATTAGGACGCTTTTATTTGCCCTGATGATGTCACTGCCCGCCCTTTTCAATATCGGCCTACTTCTGTTCCTGATCATGTTCATCTTCTCCATTTTTGGAATGTCTAATTTTGCCTATGTGAAAAAGCAGGCTGGCATTGATGACATTTTTAACTTTGAGACCTTTGGAAATAGCATCATCTGCCTGTTTGAGATCACTACTTCAGCTGGTTGGGACGGGCTTCTGCTCCCCATGCTCAACAGCGGTCCTCCTGACTGTGACCCTGACGTTGAAAACCCTGGATCAGATGTGAGGGGAAACTGTGGGAATCCAGGCATGGGTATTATGTTCTTTTGCAGTTACATTATCATGTCCTTCTTAGTGGTGGTGAACATGTACATTGCCATCATCCTGGAGAACTTCAACGTGGCCCAAGAGGAGAGTAGCGACCCACTGTGTGAGGAGGACTTTGAGATGTTTGACGAGACTTGGGAGAAGTTTGATGTCGAAGGCACACAATTTCTGGACTATGACCGTGTGTTCGACTTCGTCGATGCACTGCAGGAACCTTTGCGTATTCCCAAACCCAACAGACTCAGACTGGTCAGCATGGATCTGCCTGTTGTAACGGGAGACAAAATCCACTGCCTGGACATTCTGCTGGCGGTCACTCAAGAGGTCCTGGGTGACACCACTGAGATGGCAGCCATGAGGGTGAGTATCGAGGCCAAGTTCATGATGAACAACCCCAGTCCTGCCTCCTTTGAGCCCATCACCACCACTTTGAAGAGGAAAGAGGAAGAACGGGCAGCCACAGTGATACAGAGATCGTACCGCAAACATCTCCTCAAACGCTCCATCCGGCATGCCAGCTTCATGCGCCGGTCCAGGAGGAAGAAGGTGAGGCGGCAGGAGGACGAGGAACCGCCAGAAACGGAAGGCCTGATAGCGTGCAAGATGAACGCCCTTTACGGCAGCAACCCAGAGCTGGCTATGGCTCTGGAGCTTCAGGCCAGACCTATGCGATCCAACCCCACTTCATCAAGGCTGATGGTCCCAGTGACCTACCGCCGACCACAAGGCCGAATGATGGTAGTCCCGGTAGAGGTCACAAATGAGGTAGTTCTCCGTTCTGCACCCACAGCCAGACGGGACCTCTCAAGCTCAGAGGCGGCAGCACTGAGGGAATCAATAGTATAGTGGGCAGACAATGCTCATTTGTCAGTTCCTTTTAAGAGGAAAGTGAAGAAGTGTTCAAACGGAGCATCACCTGCACAAACATAACAACCCTGATGCTCCCAAAAAGCACTGTGTTTGATGGGTTTGCACATTTCTGTTAAGGAGTTGCTGAGGTTTAAAAACAATGAAACAGTGTTCTGTGGTGTCTGGGATTGACGTTTTATCACTTTTTCAATGTCTGTTTTTGGAGCAGATCCGTCTTCTCGTTTGTCACCCTGTTCCTTGCTCAAAACTCAAACTGTTGTCCTTTGGCAGATTTTGGATTCACCAGACCAGTGCTTTCTTTTTTCCCTCTCCTAAGATTCACAGGATTTTTTGTATATCTAAGATCACTTTCCAAAGAGACCCTTTTTTCGATACTACCATAAAAGTTTCTCATTATTTTTACCCAAATTCCCTACCAATGTATTCTTCTTCACTTTTAAGCTGCTGTAACTAGTCTCCTCAATTTGTCTTGAGGCCTCACTTTGCTTTGCACTATTTATAAATCCCCAGTTTGTGGCCTGCCAGTTTACAGCAGGGAGATGGAATGAGTCGAGCAGACACTGATCAATTTCACGGGAGGCACGGAGTCACATTGGGCAGTATGTGCAACTGCGTAAGGCATACATAAACAGTACATTACCTCTACCTAGAGCATTTAATAGGAGAGGTATGGCCTTAGTAGTGCTGTTTTAGTTCACAGTTGGTAGTAGTACTCGATATACGGTCGTCTTTCATTGCATGTAGTCATACTTTTTATGTATGCTTCATGAAGTTGCACTTCATGTGCACTGTGACCAAATTTATGTCAAATGTCCAGGTTATCTATGTACTTACAGGGGTTTATAGCAACAAAATAAAGTAGATTTTGTAAATACATTTTCAAGCATGCTTGCTAGACTTTTGCCTACAAACAGAATTAATAATGTAATTAAAGCACCATAATGTGAAGTTATCATGAAAAATGTTTCATCAAGCCTCAATGTTTGCCCAGTATTATATCAGGTATCTGTCATATATACTAAATAAATAATAAATAACCACTGCAATAAGATGGGTTAGGGTATATTCAGTATCTTCTCCTTAAACCGCCTCAAATTATATCAATTGTGGACTGAGACTGTGATGTTATTTTGCAATTTATGTTTACAGTTTTCATCTGTAGTGCATTCTTCATATAAAAGTGATGTTATAATATTCTGTTTAATTCACTGCCTGCTGTCCACATGTTATCAGTCATAAAGGAGCAGATAGCTTGCGCGTGAATTTGAATGCTGTAGACATGGCTGGAAGGTTTCACTGTTTAACCGTCGAATAGCATTTTCCGTAATGCTGTTTTTGAAGGCTGCCTACATGGGGGCTTTATAACACATGCATTCAGTTTAAATAACATATAAAGCAACACTTGAATATTTATAAACAGCTTCCAAATAATGGGCCGAGGTAAGAATGCTTTGTATCAGTTCTCTGTATTTCTACTTGAATATAAGTACAGAAATACAGTTAAGGAGCCCTTTTCAAAATAATAATTATTAAAAAAAACTCAAAATAACTAATAACTCAGTTTGTTTACTTTGAAGCTCAAGAAATTTTCAAAGGAAGTCATTTTCTACTTTTTTTTACTTTTTGATAGAAATAGAGACATGGATCTTTTACTGGAGTAATATTGGATTTTATATTTAAGAGTATTTTTGTTTTTACTCAAGGACATGATTTTCATACATACGAGGAAAGATGTCTGAAAATTATTACTTCCATAGACCTGATATATGGTATTCTGTAGGATTTCCTTGGTTAAAACTGAGAGTAGTGTTATTGAGGTCACAGGAGTTTTTTTCTGACCATGTCAAATTTCTTTATGGCATTTGGCTGATGCTCTGATCCAGAGCAATTTACAATTTGATCATTTTACACAGGTAGACCAAGTGTTAGGAGTCTTGCCCAAGGACTCTTATTGGAATAGTGTAGGGTGCTTACCCAGGTGGGGATTGAACCCCAGTCTACTGCGTAGACAGCAGAGGTGTTAACCACCACACTATCCCAACCTTTACATATTGACGTCACATGCACAGAGTCAAAAACTAGGTTTAGCTCTATGTTTAGGTCTCAAATGAATGAATGAATGAATTCAGAACCACTGGCCAACTGTGCACACTGTGAAATTAGACCTCTGCATTTAACCCATCCGTGCAGTGAAACACCCACATACATGCACACTAATGAACACACACTCGAGGGGGCAGTGAGCACACTTGTCCAGAGCATTGAGCAGACCTATCCATGGCACCCGGGGAGCAGTTGGATGTTAGGTGTCTTGCTCATGGGCACTTCAGTCATGTACTGTCGGCTCAGAGGATCAAACCAGAGACCTTCCGGTCACAAGACTGGTTCCCATCCTCCAGCCCACGACTGCCCCGTTGATTATTATTATAGGGGCAAATGTCATTATATTGCAGTATCATTTGTATTATTATTATGATCCCATAATCAACATTCTACTATTAAAGATTTGATGAAAACAGTAGTTAATTCTCTTCCACCCTTAGAAGACACCTCCTTCACCAAGTTCTTCACCGAGTTTTCTTTGAATTCTCTTTCAATCATCAGATTCATCTGCTCAGGAAATGGGTCTGAAGCACACCTACATTAAAAAAAATGTTCACCCGCACATTTTATGCAGTTACATATTTCCACCAGAGGGGTCTCCAAATCCCCAAAACTTACATAGTGCAGCTTTGACTAGCCCTCGCCCTTATAAGTTCCATTAATTGATGATTCTTCGCAACAGTGTTATAATGCAACAAACATCAGTCATACATCATTTACTGTAATACATCATTTACTTCAGAAAACATCTTGCAATAACTGGTAGAAGCTTTTATATTGGTATTCTAGTATTCCTTTTACATATGATATTCATTGCTTATGCTTGCGTTATGTAGTGCCTATGTAGGTGGCCTTCAAATACAGTGTTACTGCATTTTCAGATCATTTGTTTTATGTTCCTTTTGTAATGCATTGGTTTGAGTTCTTTGAGATCTTAAGTCTTAACGCAATGAAACGTCTTACTCCTCTGAAAATGTGTAAATGAATAAATGAAGCACTTTTGAGAGTTTTCTTTATCTGCTATAGACTACTTGTGTTTTTAGAATTTGTCTTTCCTTGCAAAAAAAATCTTGTGGGATTCCAATCTGGCTCCAGGCAAGAAACATTGAACATCAGAAGTATTTTTACTGCATGTAGCTTTGATTACTTGTTCCATGTTATGCTTTGAAGAATAAGAGAGGCTTCCGTGCTTTAGGCTTTCGAAATGTCTTGCCTGTATATACATTCTGCTCATTGTAGAAGCTTTTTTTTTCCAGAATTCTTCCTTCTTTATATCATCAAGATGTTCATTTAACACAATGTTGATAGAATAAATTTGATAATGCGGCAGCACGACTCGTCTTCAATCTGCCCAAGTTCAGCCACGTCACCCCATTGCTGCGCTCCCTTCACTGGCTTCCTGTAGCTGCGTGCATCAGATTTAAAACCCTAACGCTGGCCTACAAAGCCAAAAATGGACCAGCCCCTACCTACTTGATGGCAATGGTGAAATCTCGAACTGTACCACGAGCCCTTCGAGCTTCAAGTACAGCTCGGCTTGACCTGCCATCCTTCAAGGTGCACGGAAGACAAGCGTCGAGAATGTTCTCTGTACTGGCGCCCAGGTGGTGGACTCCCACTGGCTGTCCGAACAGCAGAGTCTCTTGCTGTCTGACTGAAGACTCATCTCTTTACACAGCACTTAAATGAGCATTGAACTATAAGCTGCACTTATTTTATTTTATTTATTGTATTGTATCTTATTGTTATTGTATTGCATTGAATGGCTCAGAGTTCTGCGTTCAACTCTGGTTCTTTTTTCTGGGTATCTACAGTGACCTATTTGTTTCTATCAGTATCTGAGCTCAGGACCGTCTTTTTCTCTAACCTATTGGTAACTAGCAAAGATACTTTCTGTAGACAGACAAAGCACTTCTTGTAAGTCGCTCTGGAGAAGAGCATCTGCTAAATGCTGTAAATGTAAATGTAAATGTAAATGATAACACGGTACAGTGAGTGACTGCTCTGAACGCCTTCACAGGTTGGCTTCACTTACATCGACTTGGTCATTCTTCTGTTTTCACAGTATGTGTTTACAGTAAGTTATGAATCATGTTTCAACATCCTATCAGATGGCACTTCTTTCGAAGAGGATGTACATTCTCAGAAACCCTCATCAGGCACTTTTTCCGTAAAGGTTAACGCCCCCATCTGGCTGTTCCTCCTCTTCTTACTACACTTTCTATTTTTACTCCCAGCAGTGAGGTGGATTAACAAGTGTCAATAACACAGGAATTTTACACCTATGCATGTTTTCGCTTGCAGAACTTCCCCTACGTGTATTTTTATTTCTCAAATTTAAAAAAAAGTAAGCAATGCTTGCAGTCTAATGTATGTGATTTTGTTGGAGTAGGTGGGAATTCAGCACTCAGTACTCAATGTAACGTGATATCAACAGCACTATGCTGATCGCTTTAAGGTGGTAAGCTGTTTGGTATTCTAATTGTTAAACCAGGGTCCTTCATAAAATGCGTTTACAGCAATGAATTCACTGCTGTTTGGTCTGGTGATGTCGTAAGCCGCTGTCTTTTCTGGTTTATGAGTCTGAACGTAGATTACAGACAGCAGGGCATGCAATGAGGTGAAAGTCATGGACCGGTTCCCGTGGCATCTGAGAGGATCAGATAGTGGGACCGTGACGTGTGTGGTGCTTATAGTCATCTGGAGATGTCTTCAGAGCACCGAGACCTCCCCCCGCCCCCACCTGCGGCCAGTGTAAAAGGTCAAAGTTCAGCAGTGGGCAGCGAACTACATCCTGTCTGCCAGATGATTTTACCACTGTGGAAAATCTCAATGTTTACAGCAGGAGAGCGCATCACAGAGGTGGGATTCAATCTTTTCACCTGAAACACAACCAGCCTGACTGGCTGTCTTCATCCACAGCGACAGTTAGTGCAAAGTCGGTATCATGTATGCAAAGATACATTTAAGCATGGAATGGTTCTACATAGGACTCATGGTTCTAAATAGAACCATTCCCTTTACTAAAGAACCTTTGAAGAACCATCTTTTTTAAGAGTGTACTTTACAAACAAACTAAAGTTTATCATCAGAGTTTATTTTCTTGCAAGTTCCTTTCAGGTAAGGTCTAAATAACCATAAAAATCTCGGTACTATATCATTTTTTTTACTAATTGTGAAGAAGAATTTTACTGATTTTTCAACATTTCTACGTAGTTAAATGGTTAAAATGTAAACAAAGCCATTCAGTGTGGTTTATGCTCAGTTCTCTATTCAGTATTCAGCAGTGGTGATGAGATTCCGTATTTAGTATTCAGCAGTGGTGATGAGGTCCAGTATTCAGTATTCAGTGGTGGTGATGAGATCCAGTATTCAGTATTCAGCAGTGGTGATGAGGTCCAGTATTCAGTATTCAGCAGTGGTGATGAGATTCAGTATTCAGTATTCAGCGGTGGTGAAGAGATTCAGTATTCAGCGGTGGTGATGAGATCCAGTATTCAGTATTCAGCGGTGGTGAAGAGATTCAGTATTCAGCGGTGGTGATGAGATCCAGTATTCAGTATTCAGCGGTGGTGAAGAGATCCAGTATTCAGTTTTCAGTGGTGGTGATGAGATCTAATATTCAGTATTCAGCTGTGTCAATGAGATCCAGTATTCAGTATTCAGCAATATTGTTGAGATTCAGTATTCAGTATTCAGTGGTGGTGATGAGATCCAGTATTCAGAATTCAGTGGTGGTGATGAGATCCAGTATTCAATATTCAGTAATCAGTGGTGGTGACGAGATCTAGTGGTCAGAATTCAGTGGTGGTGATGAGATCTAGTATTAAGTATTCAGCCGTGTCGATGAGATCCAGTATTCAGAATTCAGTGGTGGTGATGAGATCCAGTATTTAATATTCAGTATTCAGTGGTGGTGATGAGATCCACTATTCAATATTCATTATTCAGTGGTTGTGATGAGATCTGGACCTCAAACCTTTTTTGGAAACCTCTGCTCTAGAAGCTCCATCACAGGACATTTCATATGAAATGGTAATGAATACACTGACTGATGCCTGAGACATTGTTTTCTGATAGTTTTGAGAAACTTTTTTAAGTGCAGTTTCAGGACCTTTCTGTCTGTGCAGGCTGAGGTACATGCATATTTTTCAGATTTATCACTATTATACCAACATTACATATAACAGCTCAGAAGACGTGTGGATAGCGAATAAAATTCCTTTTAAATTATTTTACTATTTATTAGTATTATTATGCCTGGTTCCATTCCCTGCACCTGTAAAGACAGTAAAGAAAGTATGAAATTCTCCATAATTAACTATTTCACCTGGAACCGCTCTCAGTGACTGTTTTGAAAAATAAGTGAAATTCTCCTTTCAGCAGAACTTTATTAATCTGTAGTGACATAATAGATTCTGGGTGGCTCTCAGAAGAACATGCACACATGCCAATGATGCTACAGATGAATGAAAGCTAACAGCAGCTGAATAGCAGTAATGAGAGTAAATCATGCTTAGCTGTAACGCGGAGCGAGGAGGCGGACGCAGATGCGGAGATAAGCGTCTTTTATCAAGGGCAAATCCAGGGTCATGGTCAAAATGGTCCAGGTTCAAATGGCCAACACAGATATATGGAGAGACAGACATGATGAAAATAAACTGATACACAAACAACAGGGCCGGAAGAAAAACAACATACATCAAACCTCAAATATCAAACAATAAACAACATCCCAAACAACAAACATATCAAACAAAGACCAACAAGAAACTCAGGAAAGCACAGGGCTTAAAAACAAGGGTTACAAGGGACAGGCGGAAACGCAGGTGGGAACAATCAGGGGCACAGTCACAGAACAAGGGGCCAGGCTAAAAACCAAAACAAAGAAGCACATGGACAGGACTGGGAAGTAAACACAACACAAGCACATGGACAGGACAGGGCGGGGCCAATCGTGACATAACTAGTCCACCGTGTAACTAATAGTAATAATAATTCAGTTTTAGGCATGTTGGGGGGAGATATTCTTCTAAAGCCAGAGATCTTTAGCAATTTCATTAGCATCTAGTGGTTATTCAGAATTCATTTTCCCAAAAACACAACCAAAACATCCAGAATAAAGGAAATGAATATTCTGAATGAAGCTAAAATGCAGTATTCAGAACGATCCACTTGTACCAGCACAATGAACACTAACACACCACCACCATATCAGTGTCACTGCAGTGCTGAGAATGATCCTCCACCCAAATAGTACCTGCTCTGTGAGGGTCCATGGGGGTCCTGAGCACTGAAGAACAGGGTAAAAGAGGGCTAACAAAGTATCAGCGAAACAGATGGACTACAGTCTGTAATTATAAAATGGACATTGAGAGTAGAAACAAGGAAGTGGTCACAATGTTATGCCTGATCGGTGTATATTGTGTAAATCTGATGTCTCAAATTTAGGCTCCTGGGGGATCACTAGTCAGAGGGTCTTTTCCAGGTGGCACCAGCTAATTGATAGTAGAGAAGGAGGCTCCATGTTCTGGAATTTTCCATGTTCAGACTTTTTTGTAGAATTGCAAATAGGTGTAGCCAAACCACTTACAGGAGGTTGTTGCCTAGTTACAGCAATGTTTTAAAACCTGTGATTAGTCAAGTAAAAATAAATTTAAAAGCAATTTTTGATATAAAGATAGAATTGAGACACATAAGGGCTCATATGAAGTCAACTCACAGGCTGGTTCGAGACTCTTGTTGTAAGTTATCATTGTATTATCCTTGTATTGAATAACAGAAACCAAAAGCATGACAAGGCATTTCAAACTCTTGAATAGTTGTGCTTTGCATTTGAGCTAAAAACAAGCTAAACACAGAGCACATCACCCGCCTATCTGACCGCTGTTTGCGGGGGGGGGGGGGGGGGGGGGCAACGTCAACCCACAGTACATCTATTCTAGTATCCCAGTGAGCAAGCAGTGGAAACACAGACTTTCTTTTCCACTGACTATCTGAATATACTTGGGGACCGACACAGTACTCAGATCTTCCCACCACAGACATTTAGAAAGGCAAAATAATGCCCCAGTGTAATGCTCCATAATACCCTTATGTTGTCTACTGGATGTGGATGATTCAGTGCTTTAAACCTTATACTTTCACATTTAAAGCAGTTCTTAGAGTGTTAATTAAGCACATTTTAGTCCACAGTATGTATATCAACCATATCAATAATCATCAAACCCTTGATGTATTTTCATTTATATCAATATTAAAGCTGGAGTAGGTGATTTTGTAGAAACCAGGAAGTGTAAGTTCTACTTTCAGCACTTCTTATAAAGCTATTTACCCAAAACATGTGAACGTGTATGGCCTAAAGAGTCACGACAGAAAGCGCTGGAACCACCATGAGATAAATACCATCAAATGACAGCCACAATGCGGATTTCGTTGAACATACACACACTCAGATTGCATACAAGATAAAGATAGCTGGCTAGCCTGCACCTACAGCTTAGCTAACATTACGAGGCTGAAGTCAGCTTCCTATTTTCCAGCTTCTTGTTCAATCTTTCCCATTCCAGCAGTTATATTCTAGCCCAAAATGTAAGTGCTGTACCATTTAAGGTGCAATGGGAAAATTCAAACAAGAAGCTGGCTAATGAGCCGATTTCAGCTTAGACTAATACGTAATGTAGCCATGTAAGTATCTAACTATGTTGGCTACAAAATTAAGGAAAATTACCCCATAAACAAAACCAGATAATTACCTGTCCAACAGAAAAATTGCAACCCTGGTTTTCCCTCAGGGTTCTCAACCATTGGAAAGCCACGCGATGTTCACTCTGGTTGGACCTCTTGCTGTGTTCAACATCTTTTTGTTCAAAGCCTTTTCCACGTCTTCTTTTCTTTCTTTTTTTAGTAGTGCAAGTTGTTGTAGGTACCTGTGTGTTTGTGTGTGGAGCTGTATGACTCTAGACACGCACAAATGAGTACACATGTGAGGAGGTTGTGAAGTAGGTAGGTGGGCAGGAAGGTCATCCAATAATTTCATTTGGTCTGAATGACGGAAGGAAAAGAAAAAAATTGTCATTGGAGGCCACAGCACTGTAAAAACCCCATCCAATGGTTACAGTGGGTCCGAATGACTGACAGGAAAGAAAAAAGTAAAAAGTCACTGTATGTGAATCTACCAAAACACTCTGGATATTAATCAGAAACAATGTGACACTTTCACTTCCTTTGAGGTCCTTTCCATTCACGTTACAAATCCGGTCACAAAAAAGAACATTTTCATTATTTAACATTTACAGACCACCAGGTCCATGCTCTGAATGTTTAAAAGAATTTAGTGATATCACTGCAGACCTGGCTGTGTGCAGTGATAAAGTAATAATTGTAGGAGATTTTAATATCCACTTTGAGAAGGTAGATGACCCACTAAAAAAGGCATTTACTTCAATTCTAGACTCTGTTGGTTTATGTTTACATTCCCTGTTTTACGTACAAACAGACAGAATAAAACTAATTCCATCTCCCTGCCTTTTTTTTCCGAGTATACAACCGCCCACATGTCCGGCCGGACACTGAAGGATGACTGACTGTCGAGCTCTCCTGCTACCCACTTCAGACCAGCTGCCTGTGCCCCAGCTACCGCCACCTGCCTTGGACTAGCTGCCCGGAAAACTACATTGATGTTTTCATAGACTCCTAACTGTTACTACTCCTAATATTACTGCTATTTATATCAGTAGTATAATTACTTGTAGGTATCGGTGAAGGACCTTGACGCATGGTGCGAGCGGAACCACCTGCAGCTCAATGTGACAAAGACAAAGGAACTGGTGGTGGACCTGAGGAGGGACAAGGCATCGGTGACCCCTGTGTCCATCAGCGGGGTCAGTGTGGACACTGTGGAGGATTACAAATATCTGGGTGTGTATATTGACAATAAACTGGACTGGGCTAAGAACACTGACGCCCTCTACAGGAAGGGCCAAAGTCGTCTCTATTTTCTGAGGCGCCTGAGGTCCTTCAACATCTGCTGGACTATGCTCAGGATCTTCTATGAGTCTGTGGTGGCGAGTGCTATCCTCTATGCTGTTGCATGCTGGGGAAGCAGGCTGAGGGTGGCAGATGCCAACAGACTCAACAAATTGATCCGCAAGGCCGGTGATGTTGTGGGTGTGGAGCTGGACTTGCTGACGGCCGTGTCGGAGAGGAGGATGCTGTCTAAACTGCGGGCCATTATGAACAATGGCTCCCACCCACTCTACGATACGGTGATGAGACACAAGAGCTCATTCAGCTCAAGACTCATCGTACCAAAATGCACCACAGAGCGCCACAGGAAGTCATTCTTACCTGTGGCCATCAAACTCTATAACTCCTCCCTCAGTGTTTGATTCAAAAAACTGTTCATATGTGCAATAACAACAATTGTGTGTGTAGAGTACTTAAATCTGGTGTACATACTGTAAATTCTATATATTGTCTTAAATTATTAGTAAAGTGTTTATTTTTACATAAATGGCTGCAACTGTAACAACTGCAATTTCCCCCTGGGATCAATAAAGGAATCTGAATCTGAATCTGAAGGTAGTTTGACCAGAGGACGGGTCCCCCCTGGTGAGCCTGGTTCCTCCAAAGGTTTCTTCCTCAGTTCTTAGGGAGTTTTTCCTTGCCACTGTTGCTCCTGGCTTGCCCACCGGGTTTTTTTTTACATTCTTGTTAAAACTTTGTCTTTTCTGGAATTCTGTGAAGCTGCTTTGTGGCAACATCCCTTGTAAAAAGCGCTACAAATAAATTTGATTCGATTTGATTTGATGTGAAGACCACCGGACTGTAAAAACCCTATCCCATCGTTTCCTTTGGTCCGTATGAAAAGATCGGACAGGGTTTTTTATGCTCCTGTGACATCCACAGACAACTATTCTTTTATTGTCATAGCATGTGATTTATTGATTGCTGACAGGATGTAAGGAGTATCGAATTGCTTCGGGACCTTAAAGTTGCCATTTTCACTTATTATTAGAACTTTTTAGAATTTCGCTTCAGCTTTATTAGCAAGGAAAGAAAATGTCACCTTGTCAACAAGGTATATAATACAGTATATATACCAAAAAGTAGAGTAGTGTCACGCATTCAGCTCGTCGAGCGAACTCCAACTCCCAGAACACCCTGGGAGATCATGTGACTCTGGACTCAGGCACGCGCACCTATCAGCGCTCACAATCCCCAGACTTTTGAGGAATGTCACCTGTGCCTCATTAGAGCTGAGCATTTAAGCCCGGCTCTGACAGTCAGTCAGTGCGAGGTGTTGTTTTCTTTGAATCTTACTGAAGGAAATTCCTTCTTGTTATTGCTTGTCTTACCATGAATTTTGACCGTTTAGAATCGTGATTTTTCGACTACGTCTGTTGCCTCTCCCTTTTGGTACTTTTGCTGATTGTGCGGATTTGTTATCGGACTTTTGGACTGTACTTTGACTAGTCCGTTGTGTTTTGCCCCTTTTTGTTTCTTTGGCTGCTAGCCAATCGAATAAATAGTGTAACCTTTCATCCGCGAGCGTCTGGGCTTCAGTCACATCGTAACAAGTAGCATCAAAAGTGCACACTTTTCCACCACTGGACTGTCCAAGAAGGTCCTGATGGGGGCGCTGTCATGGGCTGGAGGTTAGGGTTAAATGCAGAGGTCTAATTTCTCTGTGTGTAAACAACGTTGGCTAACGGTTCTGAATTATAATTCTGATGTCTAAAAACACGGAATAGTTCAACAAAAAAATGCTGATTACACAGTTCCACTCTAAATGCAAGATGTTTCTTCTTTAATAGAGCTAAAAGACCAATGTCTAACAAGTAATGGAAGCCAATGCAAACCTATTAGCATGGTGTTATCTGCATGTCTACTTTAACACACGCTTGCCTCAAACCAATTAAGTCTCAAATAGGCCTTCCAGAGAGGTGCTAATGCAAACAAATAAGTGTTGGTTCTATCATTGGGAGATCATGGGTTTCATTCCCAGTGATGCCAAAGCCATCTGTAGCTGAAACAACTAGTTAGGTGACACAAAATAACTAGCAATTAGAATTCTTCTCCAAGTGTGTTGATCTTCGGTGATGTTGCATTAGCAGCGATTTGAAAAGATGGAATGGAGCTTCACCCTCCTTGCTTGGAGGCACTGTGTGGAGGAGGAAGACCTTGTTAACGCATGAAATTGGCAATCACTAAAACAAATTCGGAGAAGGTTGGGTGAAAATCTGAAAAAAGAAATCTCAAAAAGACTCGTTTATGTGTTTTTTATTCTGTATGGCCTATAAACATGGATAAAATTCAGTGTCCAAGGCAGTTGCCATGTAGCGCGTGGTTTTCGACGTGGTAAGAAATACGTCACATAATAATGTTGTCATAATTAATATTATTGAATGTTTTATATGTGGCATTACAGGTTCTATTTTGTCTGTTCCAACTTATTAAACCACAGAAATGAAATATAATGCATATTGTGTATCATGAAAATGTCGAAGTATCGTGATGCAGTATTTTTGCCATATTGCCCGCCCCAAGTGCTATTTTTCAACGGATAATAATAACGGTAGTGTTAAAATGCTCCTGGGATGAAGTGGACCTAGATTGTATAATATATCAGACTACACACCACTGTTACTTTTGATCTGGCTTTTTTTTTTTTTTTTTTAGATTCTGACTAACACCTCATGCCTGAATAAGCTTATTTGCATCAAACTCAGGCAGTATCACCACTTGGTGATCTCCACCCCACTCATATTGTAGAGGGAGGTCCATACAGTTCTCTCCCTCACTCTGAAGGCAACATCTGAAACCTTCTGAGGCCCCTGAGGCAAGTCTCACCCCGATCGAAGTTTGATACTTAATGACATCATGTATTACTTGATGTTCGGCTGTTCCCTGCTGGTGCTGGTGAACCTCACGGGTGAGTTTCAGCCTTCATTTTTTGTAGAGTTAGTTTAGAGAGTTCTAGTTGGAGTCTTTTTCTTTGGTGCATTTGATGCAATTCTGAAGATCTAACTGCCCTTTTTGGTTGCACTGTTTTATTTATAAGTCATGTATATATATTTTTTGTTCATCTTTAATGTATTAAACTGTTGAAGGGCAAAAATGTTTTGCATACAGTGGATGCACTGCAGCCTTGTTTTCAGCGTTATGCTTCCTCTCCATCTGTGCACAAAAGAGGAAGTCAGGGCTTCAAAACATACATGTGCATTTGCAGATCTTTAAACCATTTCACATGCCTGTTGCATGTACAGTAGCAGTCAAAGGTTTGGACACCCAATCTTAAGGCTTTTTGACCTAATGACTGTTCTAAGGCCTTATTCGGATCAGGGGACGCTTGTAAATACTTACACGTTCCCTCTGGGATAAAACTCTTGCAGGTGGTATTGAAATTACTGTAGTGAGTTTCTAGTGGACTGTATTTTCTACAAATTCAGACGTTTGCATTTTGTATGATCATATCTAATAACTAAAACACTGATGATATTGTGTGTAGAAGTGAATGCTTTATACCTGTAGCATTGATACTTTAATCTCACTTTTCTGATTGACTCTGCTCATGCCCTCCCGTTGTGGAGAGGATGCAGACAAAGTTGTGCCACCTAGATCATGTAAATGGTGGAGATACTTTTCCAAAGCACCCATCATTCGCAGTTATGGGGAGCTTTCATCTGGAGATTTCCTTTAGAATCGTCTATAGATGTTTTGTTTTTAAATTACTTAATGGTTTAGCGCCTTCGTACATTTCTGAGTGACTTCGAAATCGAGCTTTGAGATCACCTAGTGCTGCTTCTCCATATTACACTTATTAAGCTCAAAGAGAGCGGAGAGGTTCTGTTTTTATGCACCAAAGATCTGGAACACATTACCAATAAACATCCGTCAGGCTCCTTCTGTCAATAAAAAAACAAACAAAAAAAAAACAGTTAAAACCAATTTTCTCCAGCTTTTAATTAGTTTTTATTGTTTTCCGTGTTTTTACTGGAATATTACTGTTGCTTTCTTGTTAGCTGTATTTTTATTGTTTTGCCTACTTTTGTGCATTTTAATTGTATTCATCATTAATCCATCCCTTTTTCTGCTACTGCTTTAATTTGTTACATTTTTATTATTTATTTTATGTTAATTTTTGATTCTCTTTCTTGTCTTCCTCTGTTGTTTTTACCTTGTATTATGAAGCACTTTGAGCTGCATTTTTAAGGTATGAAAGGTGCACAAGAAATAAAGATAATAATTACAAGGACACTCAGTACAGCAAGTAGCATCACATTGTAATCTTTGTTTTTCCAACACAAGGCAACATCTGCCTTCAAAATCACCAAGATATGAATCTGGACAGGAAAAAATAAAGTTGGCTTTTCTTTGTTTTTTTTCAGTTTTTTTCATTTTTTTCAATGTTGTGATCGATCCAGACAGAAGTAAAAGTAGCAAGTAGCACCTGCGAAAGAGGAAATTAAGCCAGGACCCCATGTAAATTTATTATAGTCCGAATTGGGCTTAAGACAACATACAAATTGAGTTGATGGTTGTGTATGAATCCATTTCCAAAACAACATTTTGAAGCAATGTGACCTTAGACAGGCAGTTCTGAGCAGAAGACATGCAGAACGTCTTCTCCAGGTGGCTCCTCATGAAGCTACTTGAGCTGCATCAGTGTAAAGGATGGCTACTTTCCTAAAGAATATAGATTAGAAGGTAGTTTTGACTTTTTGTTTTTTTGTTTACTGCATATGTCCATATATGTTATTTTACAGTGTTATCACTGTTGATGTGGGAAATAGAGAAAATAAGGAAACCCCTGACTATAGCTTGGTGTCAGATCTTTGACTGGTAGTGTATTTTCACAGTGCATTCATATGAGTTTACACTCTTAAAAAACTTAGATCCTCTAGGGATGTTTGGTAAAAAGAATGGTTCTATACAGAACTATGAACACACTAAGAACCCTTTGGATGCTGAAGTGGCCCTATGCATATTTGCATTCCTTATAGCACCAAAAAAGGTTCTTCTGTCATCACAAGCTTCACATTGTAACAACAGCAGAACCCTTTTTGGTGCTATAAGGACCCATTTTCAGAAAGGTTCTACGTAGAAACATATACAACACGTTCTCCATCAATCTGAAGAACAGTTCACAATGCGAAGAACCATTCAAGCATGCAGATGTTTTTTGTGTGTTTCAATTCAGGATTCAATTTAGAGACATTGTCCTAATAAAGAACCCCTAAAGAGAACATTCATTTTCCTCTTTGTCTTTTCTCTATGCAGCCAGTGAAGCAAATTTTCAGATACTGCAGAAGCCCAGGTTTATTGGTGTGAAACCAGGAAAGACATTGGGCATCTTTTGCTTCATTTCTGACTCCAGCCGCTACCCAGCTCAGATAGAATGGTACAAGGCCACGGCACACAAAAATCAAAAGACACCGTACAAGCAACAATTGCAGAAAAACATGACATTAATATTCATGAAAGTAAACCTGGAGGACAGTGGCATTTACTACTGCAAGGTGGACGGGATTTTTGGACATGGAACAGAACTGCAAGTGTTGAGTAAGTCAGTGCGTCCTTGTGTACGGAACTCATGGTTATGGCCTTCAGCTAAGTTAAATAATATAACAAAAATACTCAGATACAAGTTATGCGTTATCATGTTTCACTTTTCTGAGGTTAATTAACAAGTTGAAATGAACACCATTAAAAAAGGCAAGTTAGATACACTCATTTTTTTATTCAGCATTTGAAAACAAACTTTTTAAGGAAGACAAAAAATGGAACTATAAGAAACGAAATTAATAAAATAAGATGATGTCATAATAGGCTGACATCTAATCTTATACTAGCCTTTGTATGACATGTGCAGTGTTCAAGTCAATCAAGTATTCATGATGGCTATAAAGCCAATCCACATAACCAGTTGTGTCGCACCAAGAAACCAAGGATTGTGTAGCATTTTAGGGAGAAAATGTTATTAATAAATGAACATGTTTTGATAAAGACAATCTGGGTTTATTTTGAGGAAAACAATATCACATGGAAGTGATTGGGGTAAACAAACAAGCAAACAAACAAAAAAAACTAGCACCCAAAACAAGTGAAGTTTTTGGTTTTTTTAATCAATTGACTAATTTTTACACTTTTTTTTATTATTGTCACAAATATTTTCATGTGTAATAATGTTTCCCTCTGAATAAATAAACTCATTTTGCAAGTGGACCAAGAAACAGAGTAGGCAGTGTATATTTCTTACTGATTTGTTCCCAAGAATTTCAGATGCATCCTTAGAAGAGTTTTTTCTCTTGTCTCCATCAGGATACATCAATTCCAAAAAAGCTGAACAGAGGAGCAACATGAAAGATTTTATCATTTTCCTCCAGACTTTTCTCCTTGTGCTGTGTATAGTTCTTCCCTTGGTTTGGCATTATAGACTGGTGAGGGCTCTACTCATCAACACAGACATACAGCCGTTCTTTGCACTACCTTCTCTGTCAATTTTGTCTTTCACACAATCTCATTTTAATGCAAAAGAGGTGAATGTTTATTCAAGTATTTTAAAGAAGGTAACTCACAGAAACAGAAGGCATCACAAAAAAGAAAGAGAAGGTATCTCACAGTAAAGGAAATGTCTCAAAGCATCCCAAAGTTACAGGAGGCATCTCTTGGGAGAAGGAAGGTATCTTAAAGTATGAGAAAACATCTCAATTTGACAGAAGACATCTCAACATAAGAGAAGGTATCTCAAAGTGAAAGACGGTGCTTCAAATTGAGAGAAGACATCTCAGTGTAAGACAAAGAATCTCACAGTGAGAGAGAACATCTCAAAACAAGAGAACGCATCTCATAGTGAGGCAAGACATCTCAAAGTAAGAAAATGCAAATTAACAGAAGATATCTCAAAGTAGCAGAAGGCATCTCAAAGTGAGAGAAGACATCATCTCAACATAGGAGAATGTAAAGTGAAGCAAGTCATCTCAATGTAAGAAAAGGCTTTTTAAAGTAAGTAAAGGTATCTGAAAATAATAGAAGGCATTTCAAAGTAACAGAAAACTATATGTCACAGAAAGAGATGGTATCTTACGGTAAAAGTAGTTGTCTCAAAGAATCCCAAAATTAGAGGAAGCATCTGTAAGAGAAGGCATTTCAAAGATATCAAAGTGAGAAAAGGTCTTTCAAAGTAAGACAATGCATCTTAAATAGAAAGAAGACTTCTCAGAATAGGAGAAGGCATTACAAAGTGAAATAATGCATCTCAAATTGAGCAAAGACGTCTCAACATAAGAGAAGGTATCTCAAAGTGAGAGAGGACATCTCAACGTAAGAGAAGATACCTCAAAGTGATAGAGATCATCTCAACATAAGTAGAGCTATCTCAAAGTAAGAGAAGCTTTCTCAAATAGAGAAGACATCTCAACCCAAGAAAAAGTATCTCAAAGTGAAAGAGGACATCTCAACATAAGAGAACCTATCTCAAAGTAAGAGAAAATATCTCAAGGTAAGGGGAGATATCTAAAATTGAGAAAAGACGTATGTACTCTTCAATGTAAGAGAAGGTACCTCAAAGTGATGGAGGGCATCTCAACATAAGAGAAGCTATCTCAAAATAAGAGATGGTATCTCAAAGTGAAAGAAGGTATCTCAAATAGAGAGAAATATCTCAAAATGGGACAGGGCATCTCAATGTAAGAGAATGTACCTCAATGTGAGAGAAGATATCTCAATGTAAGAGAAAGTATCTCAAAGTGAAAGAGGACATCTCAACATAAGAGAAGCTATTGCAACACAAAAGAAAGTATCTCAAAGTAAGAAAAGGCATTTTGAAGTAAGTGAAGGCATCTCAAAGGGAGAGAAGGCATTTCCAAGGTAACAGTAGGTATCTCAAAGTGACAGAAAACATCTTAAAGCAACGGACGTTATTGCAAAGTAGGAGAAAGCACCACAAAGCGAGAGAGGACATTGGAAAACAAGAGAAGATATGTCAGAGTGAGGCAAGACGTCTCAAAGTAAGAAAAAGCATTTTGAAGTAAGTCACAGAATCTGAAAGTGACAGAGGCTATCACCCTGTGAGAGAGGGTATCTCAAAGAAGGCATTTCTCTTAATGTAAAGGTATCTTGAGGTAAAAGGAGGCATTTTAGAGTATCAAGCTATCTCAAAGTGAGAGAAGACATCTCAAAGTAAAAAAAAGTTTCATTGGTCTTTGGCCTTCTCATGTAAGGGACAGTGTCGACTCTCCACTCCATGCTTGTTTTAATACTGACTACCAGCTTTCATTATCTCATTTAACATGACCAGAACATGAGAGCAATCCACATTCTACTAAGACATCACATA